>NW_008601055.1:15299-23455 GCF_000691845.1 Merops nubicus | reverse complement strand
GGAACAGAAAACGAAAAAGGGAGGTAAGGAAAATATTATATACAAAGATTAGGGGAATAATACAAAAGATAAAATATACAAAACCCTCAGAAATGGTTCCAGGGTCCCACGGAGTGAAAGGAGAACTTTCCTCTCCGAGCTCCAAGGCAGGAGTGAAATAAGAAACCACTCCCTGCCTCTTATCAGAGTGTGTGTGGGAAGGGGAGGGAATACAATGGTTTCACACCCACCCAGGGTCCTCCCAGTTGCTGGAAGGTCATGACCCCATTCCAAGCCCCAAACCACAACACCTACGTATCTCGATTGCCCAGAACTACCATGTATGCAGAAGCCTCTGTGAAATAGATGTGCAGAGCCTTCAGCACCCCTACAACGTGCTGGACCCTCCACATGGGTGCAGCTCAGCAGAAATGGTTATTAATGCATGCTTATAGAGAAAATACCAGAAAGCAGTATAATAGCCCAAAATAAAGGAAAATGTATTCAGAATATACTAAAACCTATCTGAATGCAAACTACAGGTATGGATCTATACTTCCCTTTAAGTATAGCTTTTTTGGTTTTGTACATTGGGTATTTGCCTAGCACATTGGCACTCAGAGGGCTAACAGGACCTACCTACCAGCCTGTGTCCCAAGGACTGCGTGGCATGCACAAATAGGAGAGAATCCAGAATGCATTTAAATGTTCTGGAAAGAGGAGAGTTCTCAGTACCAGAGTTCACTGTGTGAAACTGCTGCTTTCTGAGTTGGATAGGAGGGTTAAAGCTGCTTCAGCTCTGACCGCTTCCTTGTACACCTTTTATAGCAAAATCCCTCCATCCGAGGCTCAGGTTCTCCTTAGGTGCATGACACTATCAGTCCATGTCTAGATGATAGATGTATGATCTAGATCTGCTAGCCACAACTGTTTTTACCCATTCTAGCTGTATTTGGAGCCTTTACACGGGAACCTGTGAAGCTTCATGTGCTCCTAAATCAGCCTTTGCTCAAATTAGATTTTCCTCAATTATTAAATGTGCTTCCCTTTTCCCTTCCCTCTTTGATTCTTTTCTATCTTTATGCTCTAGGGAGATTTTCAGAGGTCTTGTGTGAGGATTACAAAGGCAGTAAGAGGATTATGGAAAAGTAGCTTTTTGATGTACCCAGCATAATACAAATTAGGATTGTTTATAACTTTATTCCCTTATCAGTTATTAATGTGTGTATGCTGATGTACTTTGAGGTCTCTTAAATAAACCAACAGGGCCAAAGGTAGCTGAATTATTTTAATTGGCACATTAAGGAATGCACTTGCCAAAGAAGAGATCATGTGTACAATAATTCTTATAAATAAAGTTTGTCTGATTTTTGAAGGAATCTCTGGAAAAAGGAGCAATCTTGTGGAGAAGAACACAATTTAGCTGCCTGTGAAAAGAGGACTGATCCTGACTGATGACTCTAGTTTCTTTAGGTTTTACAGTCTTCAAAGCAAGGAGTGCCTTCTCACCTAGCCCAGCAGAGTGAGAGTCTGAGCTTCATGGAGACCTCAAAAGATTCACCTAGTGTCCATTAAGAATAATATGTTTAACATTTCTCCCTTTATCTGTTGGGAAATCTACTGTTGGGAAATCTACTCTATGTATGCACCTCATTGTGAATCTAAGGAACAAAGACTCTCCATCCTATCACTAGGAAGTCCAAAGAAGGCAAACCTGGCTATTTTATCTTAAGCTTTTCTCCTTAGACTTTTGCCTCTGCAGCACCTGGAATGTTCAGGAAGGATGTTGGTGCCCAGAGTTAGACCAGATGATAGACTAGATGCTGAGGTAGCAGAACCTTTGCATTTCCTCTGGTTTCAAGCATGCCTGTATCTTTCAGACAGGTGTAAAAAGAGGTGGGGAGGAAATTAAAAATTCATTGCTCTACCAATGGAATGGATATATGCTTTGGCATTTGATTGCCTAGCAGAAGCAGCCAGGCAGTTATTCTGCAGCAGTGTTTATATTGCTAAGAATGTCAATAACTACGTGCAGTGTACTGCAATGTGTTTTTGCTAATGAATTGCTGAAAGGAGAGAATTATTTTTAGATTGTGAAGAAGTGTGAGAAAGTGAGTTCTAAAACTCTTCAGAGGAAAAAAAAAATCCATCATTTTCAGGTTTACTGGTACTGAATGCCACTTCCTTATCTCCTGATAAAAAATACAAGTGTAAATGTCAAGCCAAGCCAGCGATGACCTCTGACTTCTTTGAAAATGCCACGATTCTCTCAAAAGAGCAATAGGAGAACAGGCTGAATGACTAACTGGTAGATTGTGCCCTCTGGAAAATCCTGAGGACGATGTTGAAATTGCTGAACTTCCCCACAGGCAGGATGAGTTGTAGTGAAGAGAGACATTGGGATCTGCAGAACAACAGCTTTACCTCTCTCCAACACCACAAGAGGCTCCTTCCCCACATCTGGCACTCAGGGGAGGAAAGGAATAAAGAGAAATCATCCTCTTCAGCTTTTTCCCCCTTGAAACCTGAGCTGATTTTGAAGGGCATGTCCATGTTTTCCCATTTTTTCCCCTCTACCTCCTGTTCCCTGGGGCATAGGTGTTAGCCCAGACGCAGCTGCTGAAACCCACACTGCCCTGACCTAGGAAAACATTTTGGGTTGGGAGGGTCAGAATCCATAATCTCTCTGCCAACACCCAGCCTTAGAGACTGCTGCATTTTTCTGATACTCTTTCAGTGAGAGGCAGCAACTGGTCTGTGGGTGAGGCTTACAAATGAATGTCATCCTGTGTGCACTCCTGTGCTTCCCAGTCCTGCAGCTTGTGCTGTCCCAGTTTACAGTAGTGTGAAAGGGCAGGTGTTCCCAGGTGAGACTGAAGATGGTACTGCACACACAACAAGGACTATCTGGTACCAGTATTGAGAGTCAGCTAAAGTTTCTCAATACAAATACATAGCTAGCTAGCTAGCTAGCACACACACCTATATGTGTATAAATATCTGCTATAAATAGATATTTATCTCTTCCCCTGTCAAGGTGCTTAAGGTTTTACATAACAAGTCAGCAATCATAACATTCAAATATACCACAGTTCAGGCCATTACAAAGGATGACTGTGACATTTCCACTCCTGCAGATTTTTCAGCTAGAAGAAACCTTGCTAAGGACTGCAAGGAAGGCTGTCCAGTTGCATTTTTAGCACGCCTATCCCCCCTCAACTGAGATACACATCTCACATGAGGAACCCCCTGGTCATAAGTTTCCAAACTGGCTTAGTGTCTCTGCTCTAAGCAACAGTGACCAGGGTGCAGTCGACGAGAAGAAGACCCCTATCATACCCTGCAGACATTATTTCATACTTTCTTTCTGGAAGCTCCTCCAGGTTAAGTCTTCCTGATGCCAGGAAATCTCAGCTGAACATCAGTGTAGCAACAACCACATACTCTTCATCCCTGTGGCTAACTTGGGGCAGATTTCTTGTTGTTTGCTAAAGGCAACTATTTCTGATTGATGGTTTCCATGAACTTTCCACCAGCAGGGTGGGGCCTGACCTGCTGTGTTCCCAAGGCTCTGCACACTGGGAGAGGCAGCTGGAGAAAAACAGGGAAATTGGAAGACCATAAAGGTACTTGCCCTAGTCCTTCAGACTTCTGCTTGTGAGTGGCTTGTAGCCACAATAGCATAAGGTGGCAAAGGCTCTGTGGGGGCGTTTCTAAGTGATCCTGGTTCCACACCATATAAAATAAAGCAAAACATAACAGTTTGTAAAGCTTTTTCTAATCCATGAATACTAAACCCCCCACTCTTTTCACTTTCTCATACTAAAGTCATCCTGGTAAGACAAATCTCTTTTTAAATATTTATCAGAAGAAAAGCAAAACAGTAGGAAAGAGATTTGCACAGAACTTGTTTATCAGTCCAGGGTGTGGGAGCCCATCTATCAGCCCTTTCATGACTCTTGGCGTAGTTTTCTCTGCCTAGCTCATATAGTTCAGACAATATGAAAGGATTTCAATGTGCACTTGAAGCATTTTCCTCCAGATTGGTTCTACCAGCATTTTCCTTTAACATGCTTATTTGTCTCTTTTAAGGTCTACTTCAAATCACACAGTCTCTTTGTATTCTGTGCACATGCATTTCCACGCCTCCCTCATTATAATGTTACTTTTTGAAGAAAAGTATCTCATGTGTTCTAAAAAAACACTGTTATTAAAAAGTTTTAAAAAACCTGTTGATGACTCATTGGGAAATAGTGAACAACATAATTTTCCCAGCTTTGCCTTATATCCATTCAATCTCAGATCTTTCTGCCAAAAGGGTGCAAACCACTTCTTGTAGGTGGGGCTGGCTGCTCTATTGTTAAGATTGCTTAAGAACATTTACCAAACTTTGGAAATTTTAGCTAAGATTTCCATGCTGAATATTTACCTAAACCTGAATTACACAGGAAACTCTTACTCAGGGCTAAGGTATATTTTGCCTTTTCAAAATATTACGGTAATCTTTCTCAGAGAGGCTTTAATGCCCTTACCCTGTGAAAAAGGAACAGGAAATTTGCCTTTGTGAAAGCCTGTCCCAATTTAAGCACATTTTGAGGCTTTGAAAAACTGCAGGCACCATCTGACCAGATCCAGAGGCTGCTGAGTTGTCGAGGGACTCTGGGCTAACAGAAAGGGGAGGTCCCTGCCAGCTTGTTCTCCTGGCCAGGTTGTCTCAGCCCCTTCCATGTCACTTCTCACTCTCATCAAGCCCCTCTCTGGGGTCCCCTAACTCAGTTCACTGATCCCACAAAAAGTGTCTGGATTAATTTTCTGCCAGTTATCAGAGGTAGGTCAGAGGGATACAAGTGCCAGTGAAAGATAAACGGTGGCAGCAGGTCCTTGGGAAGAGGAGGCAGGGAGACCTCACACTTGCTGGCAGTGAGCTGTTAGATCAGCACACCTGCACTTGTAAAACTCAGCCTAAATAAAGCTTCACAACTGGATTTTCTAAAGATTTACTAATCTTCTGCACTACACCTGGCATCCTAAGGGCAAGCAGGAATTTCACTGCAGTTGTGGCTCCTCTAGCCTGTGGATGGGTCATTGAAAGCAAAGAGCAGGCACTCCTCCCCTCCTGCTTTCTCAGGATTTCTCTCCTAAACATAACCCATGAAGAAGGAAGACACCAGCAGTGTTAGAAGTAAAACGAGGAATAAGAGAAAGAGATTAGACTATGAGACAATAACTGAGGCAGAGGACAGAGACTTGAGATTTACAGAGGTTGGCCTGGGTGCCCAGGGTAGCAACAGGGGAGCTGGAGAAGACATGGGAGTCAGTATATGAAACTAGAGTCTGGCTGTCAAGGAAACCAAGATTTGGGGAGAAAAAAAAAAGATGCTGAGACCAGATGAGTAGCTAAGGAAGGGTCAGTAGTGATGAATGTTGCTGACCTGGGGAGGGGGCTATGCTAGCATGGACTATGTTGAGAAGGAGCAAGGAGACAAGGAGAAGGAGCAAGAAGAACTGGGGTGGGGAAGAGACAGGGCTAGGTGTGTGTATATACTGCACACACTGCTTCCATTGCCATTCCTGCAGATACACCCAACCTGCTTTACATCTAAGTGTAACTGTGGATCCTGGTAAGTCCACGTGGTTTGCAAAACTCACCCAAGACGATGAGTGAATGCACAGGCAGCACTTTGCTGAGCAGCATCCAAGAACAAAAAGGAGAGGCTGGAAAGAACATGCTTCAAAAAGACAGGCAGAGGACTGTGCCCTGTCTGGAGCCTGGAGGAGAAATCAGGAGTCACTGGTTTTCTTCTGTCAGCAACTACCTGCTCCAAGGCACATCATGCCTCTCCAGTGGCAAGTTCATAGTAATTCTTGGCATTCCATAAGCCCAAATAGCAGAAATGCTTGAGCAGAAGAAAGGGTCCCCCTCCTGCTGCTGATCATTCTGGACAGTTGCACGACACTGTTACAAGACTTGGAGGGGCAGAGGAAATGCTAATTTGGTGTAAAAATAGGTACTTGAAATGGAGAAGACCCCAGTCCTCAATGTATATAATCTCATTTTATGTTCTTTATACGTATCACAAGGCTCATTAGAGCAATAGCTTTTTATTTCTGTCCCTGTGACCCTTAGTCCACAGAGACTGGGTATGCAATAGGGACCAGTTTGGTCAGGTTTATTTAATGAGGCCATTGCTTTTCTACAAAAACAAAAAAAAGTACAAGGTCATGGAAGTAAAGATGTATTCAAAGTGGCTGTGAACAAGGGATCAGATAAAGGTTTCAGTGACCTGTAGCCGTGGCCTTTCCTGGCACTTAAGAAATTGTCTTTTCAGAGTAGAAAGGATCTTTTAATGGTTTGTTTAATGTTTGTACTCAGTCACACAGTTATGCCATACCTCCATATAACCAAACCCCAAAGGCTTAAAAACAACTTTGACCCCAAAACTGCTATGTTGGTTGTGAGTTTCCAAGATTTCCCTTAATTTAGCAGCCATGAAAGACTGTTTGAACTAAGCCATGGGACTAACCACTGAAACAAATGATCAGATGAAACAAGTGCTCATACCATCTATTCCAGCAGTTCTGCTTCCATTGCTACATTTCAGCTCTGAACATCTCAGCATGGCTGCAGACTAGATTAATTCAATCACTTTCAAAACCAACCAAATTGGTGCAAATCAAAGGGCAGACCTCATCTGAAGAAGCTAAGCTAACTACATGTAGGCTACCAAGCATTTTCAAAGAAGCAGCTACTTTGGATTCTTCCTTATTTCCAGTTAATCTGTGATTCAGAATTGAAAGTATTCCGTTTGATATTATTAATATCCTCAGATACTTAACCTTGGAGAAGTCTTTTTTTCCAGACTGCAACAATTAACAATTTCTTTCCAATGCCAAAATGCATATGTAGGCTTGTCTCCCTGTCCACTAAACCAGAAAATGAACATGGCAGTCCTACCAATTAATAATGTCCTCAGTTAAGGCTTTATTTAGAGGAACCAAACCCAATGAAATAGAATGTCCTAACCATTAGAAACACAGCCACGTCTGGCTCTTCAGTTCAGGCACTACCAATCTTTGGTGAGTTTGAGGCTGAGGAAGAGAGATGACCCAATACACAGGAGAATCTTGAGTTCTTTTGAGCACACTTTCCAGGCTGGATGTAGTTTAAACACCTAAAAAATGTTCTTCATTTGTTTCCCAAGCCCTGTGTGCCACTCTGTTTCAGAGAGGACCTTGCTGCTTTCCCAAGTCCCTAAAATCCTGTTACTGTCTAGTTATCAGGTGTCATGCAGTGTGTAAGGATGGTGACAGTAGTCCTGTCATGGTCAGACTGTCTGTAGTGAAATGATAACTCTTGACCTGTGATTTTCAGTTCCCATTGTATCCAGCTGGTATATATTGCAGTTTAGAAGAGATCTGTGTGGCATTCTGTCTCTTCTCATCAAACAGATCATCATCCACTGCTCTTTACAGTCCTACAAAGACTAATTTATTATTTATATCAAGCACAAATTTTTTCACTCCAAAGCCCCTCAACCAGCAATTCCTGCTACCTGCCAGGCCTAATGCCTTCAGCCTTTGCCCTGGACTGCCTCCCTTCATCCCACAGCTCACCAAAGCCTTCCTCCACATTTTTCTCAGCAGCCCATTGAGTGCTCAGTGTGCCATCCAAGGCCCTTTTCGTGTCGTGCTTTATTAGCCAATACATCATGCTGGAGTTGTAATATGCAGAGTAGCATTTCACTGCAGAAGCTCCAAACTGGATGCATTCATCTTTTCCCCAGCCACAGCTCAGAAAGCTCCTATGAATGGCTGATTAGTGAATCAAGGAGTTTATTATAAGACAAACAACATTTTACCAAAGTAAAAGCTATAAACACAAAGAAAATCACTTATGGCCATTGTCCTTTCTGGTATTGAGAGTAATACAACCTTTAAAGATATGTTTGATGGCTTGTTCCTGGCTCTCTCTGGCCTCTTCAGGTTGTCATTCTTGTAGGCTTCAACAGAGAGCAGAGATGACTGCAAATTTGTTAGAACAGAGTATGTTCCAGAAGGAAGCATGGATTTGGATCTCAGGTGGGATCTCGGTATACATCACTATATAACTTTATATTGTTATATTCTGGTGGTCTTGGACAGACTGTTTTCCCAGTTTTTCTAAGGTACTCAGCAGG
>NW_008601055.1:0-15289 GCF_000691845.1 Merops nubicus | reverse complement strand
AGCAGGAAACAAGCAGGGGGAGTGGGCCAACCCCCACTGCACCCCATATCTCACTATGAAAATATGGTTTTAATATGTGACTTATAATGCATAGAGAACCAACATAAGGCATCTAATAGCAGGAAAAATTCAGGAATGCAAAATTACCAACATCAAACATTCAAAAATTGCAACCTAGAGCTCAATAAAAAAAAAAACAGCAAACATTTGTTTTCAAATTAAATATTTAAATAATAAACATTTAAAGTTGATGTTTTTCAGCTTTTTCTGGACACAAGGGCTAGATGCTGCCTCATGTGTCATGTTTGAATGATGGTGGGACAAAGGGCTCTAGAGAAAACAATAAATATTTTGCGATATGTCAAAGTTACAGTTTTTAACCTGCAATCTGTGTGTTCAGAAGGTGCTTTTAAGTGGTCTGCAGAGGGTAACGAAGAAAAGCAAACCTATTTTCTGCAGTATTAAATCACTATACAGGAACTGACACTTCCACTGGAAAAAAAAATGTTTTAAGGTGCTACAAATTGTAAAAGGTTGAAAAACACATTTCTGGCAATTCTGACTTGAGCTTTCAATTATTTAAGAGATGTGAGGGCCCTGGTTCTACTGAAGTTAACTGGGATTTGTTCTAAATCCCACAGGTACTTTGGAAAGTTCAAACCAGAGTTTCCAGATGAGTGGTTCCAACTGTGTAGAGTGTGTAGAGTTCTGAACTTTTTTCTTTCTTTTTTTTTTTTCTTTTCTAGTGGAGGGTGTAAATCCCTGCATATAGAATTTAAGCCTATGCATAGCAAGTTAGTTAGGATTTTTTGATTACCTTCTGCAGACCCCTTCCTGATAGTCCACAGGCCTTGGCATTTCCAATTATAGAGGCTGCTTGAGCTTTTAGTGACTTGCTCCTGTCCTTCAGCTAATATTTCTGGAAGGAATTTCAGTGATCTTTTTTGGCTTGGGAGTAGTTAGTTAAACTGTCAAGGAAATGATGAATGGAATCTGCACCCATGTGTTACCACAAAGACGCCTTGCAGACATTTCCTCAGATTTTAAGGCATCTGGCTTGGACTTTCTTACGTCACCAAATACAATAGAAGAATAGTAATGATTAGCAGTTGTATAACAGTGTACTTCTCCAAGGCCTTTTTGCGTGGATGTTTATAAAGCTCTGCTGGAAGAAAAACAATCATTCACAGATGGGAAAACTAGGGAAGAGGTGAAGCTGAAGTTTCTTTTTTAAGCCACAAATCCATCTCAAGTCAGAGCCCAAAACACAATTCAGATTCTGTGCTAAGATCAACTTCACATGGAAAGCAATTTTTATTTTTTTTTTAGAAATTAGAAAAAGAGATTTTAGTTTCAAAGCCCCAAAGATTTCTTGACAATAACACTGAAAAGAAGACATTCAGTTTGTCTGAAAGCTATCTTCCAATTCAGAAACTATATTAATTTTCCAGTGTGTCTTTCACACATGAAAAGTTGTTAAATACCAGAAGATGAGCATGTGAAACAATTGGGCTCATCCTTAAAAACCAAACTTGTGCAAAACTGAAAGCAAAGAATTCCCAAATACAAATGATTTCTTGGTGTTCCTTTGTGGTTCCTGCTCCTAAGGCCAAATCACTCCTTTCAAGGAAACATCCACAGGACAGGCAAGGTTGAGCCAGGGTCTGTCACTGAATCCTGCCTCCCTGCTCCTCCTGCTCCTAGGTGGGGCAGGAGGAGGTTATGTGTTACTCATGGGATGGGATGATGGAGCCCAGAACACGTCCTGTAGGAAGATGTCTGCTCTGGCCTCTGGGACACGCCTGTCCCACTCCATGCCATTCCAGCTCTCAGTTCTCAGTGAGGGCTCCCCGTGAGTCTGGGAAAAGCACATAACAGCAGAGCTTCTCAGAGCTTCTCAGGGGTTAAAAACAGAGGATGTTTAGGAAAAAGGTATGAGCTGAAAGTGTTTGTTAGGAGTCAAAGATCTGGAAATGATTCATGGTATCAACACAGTGGACATCAGTTAGGGCACTGAATGATGAACTTTGAGGGTGTTATTTTTAAATTTATAGGACCAGCTTAGAATTGCAATAATAATTTCAGCATAAAGCATGTTTTCTTCATATTCCCCATCTCAGCTCTCTCCCTCTAGCCTAGTGTGGCATTCACATAAGGAAAACCATGGTACAGATCCCCCAGCCATAAGAGAAATCCAGCCTTCACAGTGATACCGTCCCCACCAGCCTCCAGCTCCCACCCCAGAGCAAGGTGCTGGAGGGAACTTCCCCACTTACACAATCTTGCTGATACAGGGGCCAAGTTCAAGCTGAGACCAGCTTCCATGGCCTCTCACGCTGCCATCTCATATCATCAGCCTCTGCTCTTTCCTCCTCATTCTTAGTCATAGGTTTTCTGTCATCGTTTTCTCTATCCAGGTCCTTTCTGTACTGCTGCAGCTACTTCTGCTATTCAGCTTTAATTTCAACAGGGATGTTTTCCCCCCTCTTCTTTCCACTTAAAAGCTCTACTCTCAGAGTTTTTCACTGAAAGCAGTGGACCTGCAGGGATAATCCCACCACAGCAGGTAAGGCTGAAGGACCAGCCTTGCTCCAGCTCACGTCTGTCACCTTGCCTCTTTGCTGATGCTGCTGCTTTCTGGCATGTTGTTCCTCCAGTGTTTGTTACACTGAAGCATCTCACTCCCCAGCCAAATTATTAGCCTTAGTGACTCATCCTCACACTGATGGAGTTGGTGTAGCCTTCAGGTTTGACTTCTGAAATCGCTGCTCATGCGTTTTCTTTGCTGACATCACACAGGCTGGGAACAAGGACATGCTCCCTCCACCTCAGCCACTGTGATCTGGGCACCTTTGTATCCCCACCAGCTCATTTTAACAGCAAACATCTACCACGAGATAACTTACAAAGGTGTTGCATACATTGTAAGCCTTCTTCAGATCTCCTGACAGGCTAGTTACTCGATGGGGCATCCACATCTGGCACACTGCGATCGTAAAAGCTCTTCAGTACAGGAGCTCTTTATTTTCACATGGCTGGACAATATTTGGACATGCTAAGTGAAGTTAGCAGCTGCTGCTGAGATTTGTTGCAACGCTACCCAGTGAATGAGGTTTGATGCATTAACTTTTTCCTGTGTAGGCTCCACTGTGGTGTCTCTCCACGCTGCCTTCCCAAACTATTACTGCTGCTGCACTGCACCCCTTTGCCACGATGAACAGGCGGCTCCAGTAATGCAGTTGCCTCACTGCCTGCTGTTATCAGCTCCACTCATCACAGCAAGACCTCTAAAGCCTCCCTGGAATTTCTGGCAGATACTATCTGTTCCTAGATATAATACATTACCTTTTAATAAATTAGTAAGTGCCCAACTTTAATGACCCAGGAAAATGTAATCTTTAAATTGATGCTATCCTTTTAAAATAATTTAACCAAAGATATGTCTGCTGTGAATGCACAATGTATTATAATCATATCCACCTTGAAATGACTGAATGGTCTGCCTCCAGCTTATAGGGGATTTACATTTTTTAAAGATACAACATAGAGAACAACAGCTCCAGCCTTCCCAGTTCATTGCTTCATACACCATAAGGGTGTCTGGGTTCACACCCCCTCTCTGGTCTATTTTGCTGCTATGTAGTTAAAAAAATGTAATTTTGGAATTAGGTACTGTAAAATCTCTTAGAAATTCTTACTGCTGCACAAACAGCACTGCCCATTTAAGGGCCCTAAAACTGCCCTTTGTCACAGCGTGGGCCTCACATGAGTCCCACTGCTGGCACTGTTTGGCCCTGAGCGTGTTATGGGCTGCAGGAAACTCCTAACAGATGCCATTCCATGTATTGATGTAAATTTGTCAACCAGTAACTGGTATAATGGCGTTTGAGGAACATACCGTTCATTTGTTAGGTCTGTTTAGTTTTCTGGAGTCTAAGAAGGAGTTTAATTTTTCATACCCTTCATTAAAAAAGACCACAGGGAGGAGAAATCATGAGTAAGCAGAGCCATAAATACATTACAGATGTGTGGAGCCTTCTTTGGGGACCCTAGGCAGAAATCACTTGGCTGGAGCTGTCTGACACTCACACGAGTTTCCTGTGTCATGCTTGTTAAACAGAGGGATTTCTCTGCTACGTGGAGGCAAGGTCACAAAGGGTACATGCACAAGATAGATATGAAGGGTACCTGCCTGTATTTTCTCTCAACAGCTTTGAAAACTAATGCTGGTCTGGGGGATTCCTGTGTCTACACAAAATAGGAAGATGGAAACGTATAAATTAACTCAGCAGAGAGCACGGGGTTTTGCTGAGGGTCTAGGAATTTTCATGATACTGAGAGAAAAACGTCCCCCTGACTTCCCAGACAATAACCTGCCACCTAACAAAACAAACCCTCATGTGCTCTGAAACTACTGTCAAACCCTGGAGAAAGAGTAGAGAAGGTGAAATTGGTCCCTTCATTTCCTGAAGGCCAATGTGACAATCGTACACTGTCTTTGCCCTCAGATAATGAGGCTAATTGAGACACTATCAAGTGTCTCATGGAAGAGCTTCCAGGATAGTCCTGAGGATGCTGGGCCTTGTGAGTATCTACAAAATGCTTGTGCTGGAGGAGCGAAGGGGTGTAAAAGAAAATCCAAATCATTCTAGATGTTTCATTGTAGCATTTCTGAAATAAAGCATTGATTTTTCAAAGCAACGTTTGGTTTTGTAGTTTTTCTCGAGGTTATTGTTCCTTTGAAGTTTACAAACACTTGACACTGGAAGAGAGAAAAACACCCCTCATTTGTCCCCAGATTATTCAGATCCGTAATTTGCTGGTAAGTCTCTTTGGCACAGCTTGTGAAAGCTGAAACATTCACACAGTGCTAGACAAAAATAGGTGTATAACTGTGTTGAACTTTTCCCAGAAGTTTGTTGTGAAACAGGGATGGGAACATTGTTTTAGGAAGAGTACCTTTAGATTAAAAAAAAAATAATAATAATCAAACCAAACCCTCAGAAATAAAAGAAGCTTCACAGCAGGGCATAACTGGCAAATAACAAACAAGATCATCTTCATCACCCTCTCAGTATTAAGAAACAAAACTATGTCTAAACCAGATATCCTTATAGCCAGTTTACCTCTCTCCATGTGTTCCAAGTAACAAGGCTCTATATTGTTTTCATTATTTTTTCAACCTACAGGAACTATTCTTGCTTGCCCAAAGTGCCTCTGATTTCAGTGCCAGCCTGTGTAAGGGCAGCTGAGATAGAGCAGAACCCCAGCTCCTATAATCAGAGGCAGCCAAGCAGGTATTGATCAATAGGAAGGAATTGGGGGGTGTTTGTCAGAAAATATCTATTAGTCACACTAAGAACTCATGTTTCAACATAACTTCTGTTGGTGCTCCTCAGGTGTGGCATGCCTAAGATCAGAGAACCCCAAAAGAGCAAGAAGCTGAATGGTGGGATTCAGAGCAAGGCTGATCTGTCCTCGCTCAGCACATATGCAGAACAGGGCGCTAGCCCCTCAGGGATGTGAGCTGGCCCACCTGCCTGGCAGGGAGAGAAGGCAGGCTGAGGGCAGAGGGACCTAACTGCACCCCTGCAGGCACACAGTAAGCAGGGACAAAAAGATCCCACCCGGCATTCCGGCTCTGACACAAAAAGAGCAAGGAGTTTTAATCTGCCTTTCTCTTGTCCTTTCCTGAGGAATGGGGGTGCACACCCCAGTACTCACATCTTATGTATTTCACTGGTCTGCAGAAGAAGAAATTTGTTGACATTCCTAAAAAATTCACTGGACCATCTGGAAAGCCATGTCCCACCTGAATCTAGGCAAGAGCCTCTTTTGAATGGGGAGATCTGCACAGTATCTCAGAGAGAGGGCTGGATGAGCTGTGTGATCTAAGTGCAAAGGGCTTATCATTATTTACAAGCAGTGTTTGGACAGCACAGATAAACAGAATGATTATCTTATAGCAGCTTGACTCTTCCTTTGTTTCTCTTTCTCTTTGAAAGGCTGGCTCATTAGTTGAGAAACCCTTTTCTGCCACAATAAATAAGAAAAGTCCATCTTATTCAAGACCTTCTGTTTTTCAGCTTTCCTTAGTATTACCATCCTTATAACTCTGTAGTCTGTAAGTGCAGCTTGTAGAAAACAATTAAAAGTGACCAAGAACAAAAGATCATTCTACCTTTTTATGTAGGCATGACACAAACTGAGTGACATGGAAAAGCAAACAAACAGCTGAAGAAGTCAGGGACAGGTCAGAAAAACAGAGAGCTTAGAGATTGCTTGAAAATAAAAATTGGCCTAAATCAATTTACTGTGTGCTTACTGTTTGCCTGCTTGGCACATCGTTTGCCTTAACTTACTGACTAGACCCATGTAAGCAGCTTAGAACTATGATTTTACAGCAAGGAAGAAGAATACATCCAGTACTGATGCAGTCAGTGTCAGAGGGCTGTGCTTGCATTACTTATATCTCCCTGCTTAACACTGCAACAGAAAGTTTTGGTGCATAAATGAAACGATGGCTGTATGTTGGAAATTTATACCCTGAATTTCTTCCACATCACTTAACAGATTCCTTTTGAAGCTGAGTTCTTTAGAAAAATATCAATAATTTAACAAAACTATTTTGCTGGTTTATTTGACCACCTCCACTTAATTTTTTTGCCTGCCATTTAACAATACATCTCTTTTTCTGCTTTCATTCTCTCTTGAGGAACTACATTGGTGGGTTGTTTGACATAAAAAATAAAATAATAATAATAAAAAAAAAAACAACATCAATAATCAGATTTCAAGGAAATTCACTTTCATAGCAGACTACCAGGCAAATGCAGGTACTTAAAAAAACAAACAGAGCCATTCTCTCTAATGCCATTACTTTCTCTCTTCCTCTGCTTCCCCTAATAAGTAATTAAAATCCATCAAGTTCAGGGCATGGGAATATTCATCATTCTGTTCACTGAAGGGTTGTGCTTCAGGCTACAGGGAGCAGTGGGGAAAAAAAAATAAAACCAGTGCTCATTTTCACTTGTTATGGGAAATTATAGACCAGATCCTCATTTAGTATAAATTGCTATAGGTCTTTTTGAGGCGACGCTGAGAATGTGGCCCTGGACCCAAAATTAAAATTTCCCTTCTCCAGGAATTATAGTTACGTGCATGAACATTTGCAGAGTTTTTGTAGTTATATTTTCACACATGAGCATGATGTTTTCTCTTGGAAAAAGAAAATTATTGTTCTTCTGAGCTCTCTTGTGGATTTATATTCAGGAGAAGGTGCCACTTGCCTTCAACCACCAGCAGACAGTCTCAGGGAGTTCTCTCCTACCTGGACTCTGCTTTTCCTTCTTCTAGGAATGCCTCAGAGGACCTGCATACTCTGGAAGATGAAGCCCTACCTCTTTGCAGTAGGGCTGTACAGTCCTACTAGGTAGATATTTAGATAACTCCCACCATGACAGAATATAAGTAGCAACAAACCCACTTCTGACAGCCACATTTTGTAACTGGGAAGGATTGGTGAGCCATGAAAAGGGAACTGGCTGGGCCCGAATGGGCTCGCTATTCAGCAAGAGATCTGCAGTTTTAAATAACTGCTCTAAAATACTTGCCTAGTATAAGAAAGTGTACATTGTGTTCAGGCTATTTCCCAGGAAGGTAAATTAGCTTGTCCTGATCTTAGGTCAGACCTGAGCTTGCACCACCACTGTTACAGCTATTCTTGGATATCTCCCTACTATGCTTCAGTCACTTCCATGAGCATATCCATACCCTCATCTTCAGCTAGCCTGGGTGAGGCTTTCTGCCTTATGTCAGGCCACTGAAAATGCACTTTTCTTATGCTTCCATGACAGTGAGTATTTGCTGTGCAGAAAACAGCCTGTGTGGAAGAGGTGCCTACCTGCTTGAACCAAGAGAAACCCAGATTTGTGCCCTCTTCTTAGAACTGGCCTGTTCACAGCCGTCCATAAAACTCCCGAAAATCGAAGCAGTGTGAAGGCTTTACCTCATTTGTACTCTCCAAGATCTTGAAGTCTGCTCAAGTGAAAGTTACTGAAACAGATTTACTCTTCATTAACCCTGGCAGCCCATTTAAGAGCTAACAACTGAGCTGTCTACTCTTCCCTGGCCAAGGAAACATCAGCCCAGATGGGGTTACAGGTGGGTACATAACCCATATGTACCATACGGGGTGCATGAAGATAGAACCAGGCAGCTGTGCCAGGTCACCTCACCAGCCTCTGTGTGGAATTAGGAGGGAGGGCAGCACTGGGAAACCTCCCTGTGGAGCAACCTGGGGATCCTGCATGGCAGCACCCTGTCCCAGCACAGCTTCCCCTAGGTTGTGACTCCACATGCTACTGCATGGCTGATCAGATCCATCAGTGCTCCCAGCGTAGGGTGCCCCAAGGAGGACAAGGAATTTATCAATTAAATTGTAAGGTTTGTAAGCTGGGGCAAAAACACGTGGCACGAATCAACAGTGCAAATCTCCCACCTTGATTCATCAGTTAAATGAGGTACTTCCAGTCACTGATGTAAGAAGCCAGGATATGTGCCCTTAAAAGCTTAAAACAGAAAACCCTAATCCAGTGAGGATGTGCAGAGACCTGTAAATACAGATGTGATTGTGGATGGAGCCTCACACAGGCCTTTTGAAGATTTTGGACTTAAAAAGCCACCATGTAAAAGGAAGAGGAGAAGAAAAGCAGCAGGAAGGAAACTTTAATTCCAGTAATAACCATTTCATAAAGTATGTATCTAAAACCTTCTCACAAACCTGCTTTTGCTATTCTCCTTGCTCTTTTTCAGTTGTGTCTGAAGTAGACAAAAAATGAAACCTCTCAAAACCAAAGTGCTTGAGGAGAGGCAGCTACAGGTAAAGCCAGGAAAGAGCTTTTCACAGCTCTGATTTCCAATAACTTGCAAAGGCATTGAACTACTCATTTATCCTGAAATAGTCATCCAATTTGTTTCTCCGTGGGGAAGCTTGGCACACCGAGGTCATAAGGATCAGGAAATTAGTTCTTTGTTGAAAGTATCTTGCCATCTCATGTTTCTCCTGTTTCCCAACCAATGGACCACAAAAGCAAAGAATGAGACTGAGAAAAAGACTTTGCAAAACAACAGGGAAACTGTTTGCAACAAAGAAATTAATCTGCTCCCTTCATGTTAAATACACACCTTGCAAAGCAAAGGACCAATATTTTCTGCAACACATTTGCTAGGATGACCTAAAACATCTATTACAAAGCTTTGAAGATCTGTTTCACAGTGATGTTTTAGTGTTTATTCCCAAGCTTTTCCAAAAATCTATGAGAAGTAAAACACTCTTCTTTTTTTCCCATGCAAACTTCTTAATATGGAAACCTCAGCAGCAATACTTTGTTCTGTTTGGTTTTTCTTTCTTCCCCTTCTCCATTTTGATGTGTGATTTTGAAAGCCCTCTAGGCATCTATTTGCATTTTCCAAAAGCTCTGGAAATCTGGCCCTGACTTACTTATGAAAATGGGGCTTAAGATCTGGAATTACTGAAGTGTTTTTGAAATTTTGCACTCTTTGTATTTTAAAGTCTATTAGACTTGATTTTGCTGCTTCAGGGGACAGGTAATTCCCATAATTTCCAAAGAGGTACTGCCCAGTAGGAAAAATAGAGGGGTTAGAATTTATTGACCAGGGCAAAGCGTGAAAGGATTTAGCATTTATTTGTATGTGCATGATAGAAATCTGTGCATAATAAAAAAGTGGGCATGTCTTCTGGCATACTCTTGCCAGCTTTATGGAATAACAAAACTGTGATTTATAAACTCAAAGTGAATATGCTTATAAATGTATTTAAATATGTAAGTCACAGAGCCATCTCTTACACTGGAAATTATAACTGTGCTAAATCATAAGCAACAGTACCATGAAAGGCCCTTCAAATACTGCTGGTTTGTGAGCTTCATAGAGGGACATCCTAGTATCTTAAAACTTTGTATTACACCTGGAGAGTGTACTCTTCTACATTTTATAGGAAAAACAAACAAGCAAATATTGGAATCACAAAATTTTACAACTTTTCTGCATATTATAAAAGAATATGCTTGTCTAAATGTCCTTTGATGAGAAAAGGGCACAGATTTCCAGACATCAAGCAAATTAACTCCTACATTAAACCTCATACCTGTTTCCAGTGCACATTTCCAGGTTTCCAAGTTAAAATCATTTTCTTGCCATTCATTCCTAGTTAAGTCAACTATTTTTGATCCTATCATTGGATTTCTTTTTTTTTAAGGTATGAATTTTTTTCTATACTAAACCAACTCTTCAACAGAAGACTCATTTTAGGTAGCTTGATCTTCAGAGGGTTTCTCAGACCTTGGTTAGCATTGTTCCACTGTGATGTTTATTTGTTTTAGCTGATATCTGAACATATTTTATCAGAGCTATAGTAAGTAATTTTCTCTCTTAAATCACTTGAGATTTATACTAACAGTCCTTGCCAGGATTTGGCAAAAAGACAATGCAACGTACTTGCATAAAACTTAATAGGCCAAGCATACAGTTGTCATTCACATTAAATTTAAATATCTAAAGACTAATATTGGTAACTTTGCTCTCCATAGCATATGGTATTTAGATATCCTTTTATTTGCATTTTGGTTTTGGAACCGTTAAGGTTCACACCTTTCTTACTTTTCTTTGTAACCATGACAACAACAAACTTTTTTTTTCTCACAAAAGCAATGATCTAAGGAAGACAGAACGTTAAGAAAAATGCTTTAAAAGTTATGTTTTACAACTGACCATGCCAGGTAACTACTGACTTAAACAGGTCAGTGAAAACTTTAAAACCTGGTTCATAGGTATTCATCAGTATCTTATAATCTCATGTCTAATGCACAGGGGTGAGGTCTGCTAGCAATGTTTCACTCTTCTGACACCCCCTCCCTAAGATTTAAACATCCTCTAACTTCTTTCAGCTCTCTCTTTTTATTCATCAAGGAAAACAGTGGAAAAGAGCCATTTATTGATTAACAGATAGAACTAGGCTTACACAATTCCCATTCCTGTGTGTTAAAGAGAGGAGCCACAATCATGAGTAAAGACTATCTTGCCTGGCAGAACTCCAACTATCCCTGAATGTATTCATACTGTGCTTAGGCTAGACCAAGAACTGGGAGAGTTACCATGTATTATTGCTGGTACTGACAACAAAAATAAAAGTATAGGATTGCCCTGGTTACTTATTCAAGGCTAGTTCCCCAATTAATGGGAGTTAACATATGTGGCCAGGTCAGGAAGAAAGGGGAGGAATTTCATTGGGATTTTTTTGTTTGGTTCTTTTTGAGCTAATTTGGACGTCGTCCATGGAACTGAGTTTTGAAATCTGTAAGTCTCTGGGAGCACACAGAATCTGCTGTGCAAAATGAAAACTGAACATATTTCACATCTTGGGATATCAGTCTTTTGTATTTCAACCGTTTTCAGACAGAGATTGCATTTTTCTGTACATCTAACACAGCATGTCCCTCATACTCAATAAACAGCAAATAACAACACAAGGTCTAGAAAATCTGGAGGAGGAACAACCAGGAATTATTGCTCTTCAGGCTCCAAAAAATAAATATTAACTTAAGAGAAATAAAACTAAGAAGAAAGATCTTGAAGAATGCACTTAAATTCTAATCTGATGATTATTTGCTTCCCTTGAATTTCAGACAGCAGCTCTATTTTAAAAAATGAGCCTCATGAAATGCTCATTTTACAGTTAAGCAAATACACTGTGGGATGTAAATGAATCCCACTCCAAATTAGCTTGTTTTTTGTTTTTTTTTAGTATCAGTTCAGATTTATTTACCATGGACCAAATTCAACAAAGTACTTAAGCACATGCATAACTTTGATCATGCAAGCAGCTCCACCAAGACTATCCACATGCTCAAATATAGGTACACAGTTAAATAATTTGCTGAATCCAGAGCTATATTATTTCTTCTCAAGAAAGTGTTTGCAGAAACAAGAGTTGTTTTATTCTGACCATGAAGAGTTTACTGCAAATACATGATACTGAAAGGTACATTGATGACTTGTAACTAGTCACACAGAGCTGTTTCTGTTCTCATTGAGCCTGATTTTATAGTCGGGATTAAATTTAAAGAGCCCACCAAGACACTGATTTTCTCAAGGAGAAATGACAGTGGAAAGGGCAGTGGTAGCTGAAGACAGAACAAGGAGAGGAGGAAATTAAGGAACCTCAGGAACATTCTCTTCCTGGGTTGGGTCAAAAAGGCACAGTTCTTGGAAAACTTACATAACCAAAAGGCATGTGGGCCTATTTTCTCCTTTTTGTCCTCATTAAGAACATATGTGTAAGACTCTGTGGTGTAACGAATTCCCTGTGCAACTCTCTACTAGCATCAAAAGGGTATTAAAACAAAGTCCTTTCCTGGGATACTTCTCTACCTCTTTGACAGAAATGAAGCAGGATCTTTATGAGAAATCTGCCTCCCAAAACATCAACCAGTGATGCAGATCTTAAGAACATCTCTGCCTTCATCCTCAAGATTTCCATATAAATGTAAGGATGGGCTTCAATGTTTTACTAATGTAGAGTCTGGAGCTCTTCTCCAGCAACATGCAAAGGATTGACTGAAGGTGAATGAAACAAATTATGTAGGGTTATATATAAGTAACTAAGTTAGGAAAAAACTGGAGTGGGCACCAAGAGCAAGGATCTGTCACAGCAA
Organism: Merops nubicus; assembly: GCF_000691845.1. Taxonomy (NCBI): domain Eukaryota; kingdom Metazoa; phylum Chordata; class Aves; order Coraciiformes; family Meropidae; genus Merops; species Merops nubicus. Next base: position 2,555 of record NW_008601055.1, on the reverse strand, counting down.
AGGCACAAATTCATGTCCTTGGCCAGTACAAGCTAGCTTCACTCCATAACATTTTCCTAACCAATTTTCTGTGGGAAGAAGGAATCTACTTTCTACATAGTTCAAAGAGCAACTAGGCTGCTATGTTATACTAGGGTGCTATTTATACAGTTTCAGCCTTATCTTATGTCTGGATTTGAGGCTAATTGCCCCCTTTTTTTTCCTTAAATGACCATTGTCATCTTCTCTGTTGGAAGTAGATTTGGTCAAATTCTACATGTTTATGCAATCCCAGCAGTATAGAGATTTGATTTTTCCTTTTTGCCACCACATCACCTTTCCAAAGAGTTCAATTTCTGGTGTGAAAAATCACTTTCAAAAACATATTTGATGCCAGCCCTGGACATACTGGCTTATCAACTTGTGCAAAAACTACCCTAAAATTTCACAAACATTTTTAAGCAGCAGAAGAGTGTTATCTTTGCTGTCTGCGTAACTAAATTACAAAGGGGAAGTACAAAAAAAGACGTTAAAAATGCCAGTGCTCCTTCTAGCTACAAGAGCTGTAACAGCCAGCAAGTGAAATACCATGCTGATAGTGAAGCATAAACATTTCATGCCTTGCTACACATGTTCTGAACATCTTCACCAGCAGTTAATTACCGGTCTTAATTATGGCCATTAATTCTTGTATAAAAGGGTGATTTCCTTTCACTAATGTAAACTTTCTAACAGGAAATTATATAGGAAGTGTATAAAAATTATTTGCTGGGTTTGAGGAACTAATCAGCAGGCCAGCTTTCAACAGAAAACGCCAGGTTTGATGTTCTGGCTCCCAATTCTGCCGCACACCTGCAGTGGTGAACAATACAAACTCAATGACTTATCAAGTACTTGTTTTCAGTAAACCATTAACTCCTAGAAAAGGGCTTTTTTCTCCTTCTAGCAATAACTTCCCAGGTCTTATAGTTTCAATAGTTTCCCAGATCGCTCGCTTTCCTTCATAAGAGTCCCCGAGAAGCACGGATTTTGAGAAAGGGTCTTCCACGAGTTTTATAGCTCCCGCTGTATAAATAGGCCCACTCCAGAAAAAAAACAAAAAACAAACAAACAAAACAAAACAAAACAAAACAAAACCAACCAACCAACCAAACAAACAAACAAAAAAACAAACAAAAAAAAAAAAAACGAAGCAGTAGTATTGCCAGCACGGTACTTCTTTGGATCTTTACAGAAATATTTGGTGAAGTATTTGCAACAAATAATCTACCTGAAAAACAACTCCCTTTTTCCAGCTTGCAAGTTGTCTGCTGACACTTGAAATTCAGAGTAAAAAAATCCTTGGTGCACACAAATCTCATCCAGTAGGCTGCAGAAGAACGGTCATCAGCACCCATTCCTTTCTCTCCCCCTCCAGCGTTGGGTTTGTTCAGCTTCTTAAGGTGAAGGTGTGTGCAGCTCAGGATCCCCAACAGATGCACACCCAATTTCATGTTGTGCTTAAGGTCTTTCTCACAGAACGCTTAGCACCTCTTCCTGTCTAAAAGGGCATAAAAAGGCATAGACACGAGTCAGAATGAGAAGCTACGCGCTTCTGTGTCCAGACTTCTTCAGCAGCAACTTTACATCTTGACAGATAGGCTTATGAAAAATATGCTCTGTGGTATAAAACCATGAAAGATGTGATCATAACCCAAGATCCAAACCTACAAGTAGTACTTGCAGAAACACTCCCAAAACCCAATCTTGCAAATATTTAAATGCCTGTTGTTTGAGGCACGTCTTCTCTTGAAAATGTTCTCCATGTAGCATCAATGCAGAGTCATGTGAAAACAAAATCCTGTTCTCAACTAAAGCATCAGGACCTTAAAAAAAAACTCCAAAAAGACGCAGAAAGCGTGCTACACTCAAAATACCCCAAGAGGAACGGTACAGGAATATTGTTAAAATGATGATAACACAAACAAGAAAAAAAGTTCTCTTGATGAGATTCTTCAGCAAATGACCATCGTGTCCTGATCCCTGAAGGTGGTGCACCGGCAGTTTGGAAAAGGTCAGCAGCCCAGGGCAGGACTGCTGCTGCTGGTGGCTGAGAGATCCAGCGCCAATGTTTGCAGACGGCGAAAAATGTCTGTGAATCACAGCTCTGAAGTTCATTTTCAAACAGGCTTTTTGCTTTTTTTTTTTTTTTTTTTAAGGAACGGTCATTTCTCCTATGCAACCGAGTTGCCTAAACATAAAACTGATTAAAACTTCTTCTTCAAAACTTTCTGCCCATAATAGGTGTCTACTTAAGAGTCTTTGCTGCTCTGAGTTTTTTTGTTTGGCTGTGGGTTTGGTTTTAGTTTAGTTTTGTTTTTTTTTTTTCTTCGGGGAATTTTCCGTCATCCAAATCCAAAGCTGGAACAATAGAAAACACTGACTGCCGGCTTTCCACATCTCAGTTTAAAAATAAGCACCAAAGGCATTCTTGCTACTTCCCGAAACAACAGAAAAACCTCAGGGAAAACAAAGCAAAGCAACAAACCCCAGGTCTGTACCGCAGCCAGAGCTCTCCCCCAGCCGGGGCAGCTCTG
>NW_008601054.1:0-2996 GCF_000691845.1 Merops nubicus | reverse complement strand
GAGACTGTTCAGGAGACAGACGAGCAGTGGACCAGGGGGGTCTGTGAAGATCAATCAGAGGCCCCATTTGGTAAAGGTCTTGGGTAAGTAGACCAAAGGGAAAGTTCTTAAGGCCACCACCCAGGGGGGGTGGGAGAACTACGCCAGGCGGTAAGCCGGAGAAAGGGGTCTGAGTCCCCGTCCCTCTGCTCGTTTGGTAAAAGGGAGGACGCTCCTTTGCAATTTTAGAGGGGTTTGAGTCCCCACTTCGTAATTTCCTGCGGCATTTGCCTCAGACAGAGGGTCTGGGTACTGCCAGGAGTTAAAGGGGGTTTGAGTCCTCACTTGGTAATTTCCTGCGGCTTTTGTCTCAGACAGAGGGTCTGGGTACTGACGGGGTTTAAAGGGGTTCGGGTCCCCATTTGGTCTGTCATAAGTTGGTACTTTGAAATCCATGGTTTGTTTCACTGGAATATGATTATTGGATCCTGATCACTGTTTTGGTGTGTTGGTTTAATTGTGCTGCATAGTTTGCTATTGTTTTGTTTGGTTGCTTTTTGTTAACGGTAATAACATTTGGGTATCACTCAGAATCTAAGCCCAGCCGCCCCCAGCCCCTCTGATATCTGAGGATCCGCTGGAACGCAAGGGGGTTTATTTTCTGCCAAATTGTTCAAACTCTTGCTTGTCAGGAGTCAACTAAGATGGGGTGCAATAAAAGCAAGGGAAAAAGAGGTGGAAAAGAAAGGGATAGTCCTGTAATACCCCCCGAAAGTCCTTTGGGGAGGATGTTGAGGTCTTGGAATAAAATATACATTCCTTTAGGAATAGATATGGAAATAATGGTGAGATATTGTTATTTTGTTTGGCCTGAATACAGTTTGCAGAAAGGATTTGTATGGCCTCCGTGTGGGTCGAATGATGTTGGTCTTTGCAGGCGTTTGTATGAATATTTGTATAATATGAAAAAAGGATTTATTGAAAGGGAATGTGGAAGAGTATGGATGAGAGTGGCAGTGAATGGTATTTATGTGGTGAAGGGAAAAGAGAATAAGGTAGGATCAGAACTTGAGGAGAAAATGGAAAAGAATGAGAAGTGGGATGTCTTTCAAAGTCTTCCTCCAGCTTATTCTCAAGTACCCTCGGCCCCCCCCACAAAACCCAGGAGAATCTGTATATCCTAAGCTGAGTGAGGACCTGGGAGAAGCTGCTCCTACTGCACCTCCCAGTGGTAGTGACAGTGACAACGACAGTGATAACGAGGATAGAGAGGCACCAGTTATCGTATCTCCATCTAAGACTAGGAGTGGGACACAATATGAAATACCAAGAACATCCAATAGTCAGAAAACAAGAACCCACCAGATGCCTTTGCGCCAGGTTCCGTTGGGGGGGCAGGGGGGAGGATTTGGATTTGTGATTGTACCCTTCACAACCCAGGACATAAGGGGACTAAAAAGAGAATTGCCCCCATATTTGGATGACCCCCTAGGGGTGGGGGAAAAGGTGGACGAATAATTGGGGAATGCAGATTATACCTGGAAGGACTGAGACTTTCTTCTGGGCATTTTATTTGGGCCACAGGAAAAGCGGATGATTTTACAGAAAGCTCGTCTGCTGTGGGAGGATGAGCACCCACAGGCAGGGGGAAATGCAGGGCAGAACAATCCTCTAGTAGATGATGCAATTCCCCAAGTAGACCCCAACTGGGATCCAAATGTTCAAGCCAACTTGACTCGCCTTCGAGATTACCAGGCCTATTTAATTAGAGCTGTTAAATCTGCGGTCCCTCGAGCTAACAACATGTCAAAAGCTATCTCTTTGGAACAGGAAAAGGACGAGAGCCCCTCTCATTGTTTAGAAAGGACCAGAGATGCTTTGAGAAAACAAGGGGGACTGGATCCTGAGGGACCTGCCTTTGACACACTGTTAAAGGTGCAGTTTGTTACTAAATCTTGGCCAGACATTAGAAAAAGAATACAGAAGGATGAGGAATGGCAAAACAGGCCCTTGGAGGAGTTGGTTAGGTGGGCACAGCAGGTATATGTGAGGAGGGACGAGGAAAAGGCAAAGATAAAAGCACAAGTGATGGCACAGTTCTTACAACCTAGAAAAAAAGGAATGCAAGAACTCCCAAAACAAAAAGGGAAAATGCGACCACTGGGATATAACAACAATGTACCTTCCTCAGCCAGAACAGGTCAACGAAGGCCTCGCTTAGGAAGGGATCAGTGTGCCCTCTGCAGGAAAGAGGGGCACTGGAAAAAAGATTGCCCACAGAGACAGGTGGATACTTGTGAGGAGGAGGTCTACCGGTTAATGGAAATGGATTGCTAGGGATGTCAGGGGCTCCCATTGTTCCAGGGACTCACCATGCTGGAGCCCTTGATAAATTGTCGGGTGGGTCCAAATCTTGAGGAAGTACAGTTTTTAATAGATACTGGAGCCTCTTAATCTACATTGAATTTTATACCAAAAGGGGGAGAGTTGTCAAAAGAATCTATAATGATTCAAGGTGTAAGTGGAACAAATGAACGAGTACGTTTCATCCAGCCACTACTAATAGATGTGGGAAATACATTTGAGATGCGTGATTCTTTGGTTGTCCCTAATTGTGATTGCAATCTACTGGGAAGGGATTTAATGGCTAAATTGGGAATGCAAATTCATATCATAAAGGGGGACACAGAAGCAAGCACTGTTGTGACTTTGTGCAAAATATCTGATAAAGCTTATGCTAGAATCAACACAGAAGTGTAGGCAGTCCCAGGGAAATATGGAAAATTAGATATGGAACCTCTTCAAATTAATTTGAAACAGCCTGGTCAAGTACTTTCTAAAAAAAAAATACCCTATTTCACATCCTATTATTGAGTCCCTGCTGCAGGCAGGTCTTTTGGAACCATGCATGTCTCCCTATAAGACTCCCATCCTGCCAGTTAAGAAACCAGATGGGACCTACAGGATGGTCCAAGATTTAAGAATAATAAATAAGAACATTAAACCAAGGTACCCTA
>NW_008601053.1:22515-37375 GCF_000691845.1 Merops nubicus | reverse complement strand
CCCAGCCTGTATTGGTGACTGAGATTGCCTTGAAGTTACTAACTTCACATTTTCTTAAATGATTACCAAAGGAGCTTTTATAGTTACATAATACATAACATTGTGCTGCGTGTATAGTGCTGAGACAAAAATTCAGGTACATGGTTGTATTTTTTCTCAATATATTTTCTGCTTAACTTGCCCACACTGCAGAATTTGGTAACCCAAGTGGTCATACTGCAGAAGTTTTTGTTGTAAATCACTGTTAAAAATGAGGAATGGGCATGGTTGAGTATGCGCATCACTCAATTTTCTGAAAAGTTAGGTGGAAAACCTCAACTGTAAAAAATGTCACCTCTTTAATTAGTAGTTGGCACCTTTTTAGGTTATGTTTTTACGTTGCTTCCTTTTTTGTTGACTGCATCCTCAGGGCTTGTTGGATTTCTACACTGCACACAGCGCAAGTGTTTCAAGCGTGGTCCATTTTCACTTGTAAATGCTTTCTGTCTTATTAGCCGCAGCTTGGCAGAGGCTTGTTCAGAAGGAGATGTAAATGCTGTGCGGAAGTTGCTAATTGAAGGCCGAAGTGTGAACGAGCACACAGAAGAAGGGGAAAGCCTCCTTTGTTTAGCCTGCTCAGCGGGATATTATGAGCTTGCGCAGGTTGGTTTCCTGGCTGGTTTTAGTGCGTATTGTACAAAAATCAGTGTTGAATTAATGTATTCCAGTCTTCCACACCTGGAAGGCAACATTGGGGTAGCAGAAACTGTCAGTGATCTGGCAAATGGAGACTTACTCATAAATTAAATGTCGCTAATGGATTTTTGGGGCTTCCCATCTCTGTTCCTAACACCAAACTGTGTGTTGGTGAAGGTGGGGGCTTTGTGTAGCATTCCAGTTGTCTCAGCACACTGGTTTGTCACTTGCCAGTGTTGCTGATGGCCCTTCTGTTTGCAGGTTCTTCTGGCAATGCATGCTAATGTCGAGGACCGTGGCATTAAAGGAGACATTACACCTTTAATGGCTGCTGCTAATGGCGGACACGTCAAAATTGTCAAGCTGCTGCTAGCTCATGGTGCTGATGTGAACGCACAGTCGTCAACAGGTAAAGGCGTGTGCTAGAGCTTGTGGAAAACACAAAGCTGAAACTTGCAGCAGCATGTGGGGAACTTCCTGTGGAAATCTGGGAGGAATGGCTCCTGGCCAAACAACGCAAAATGCTTCCTTGAGATTTTACTATTTAGCTGCTCTTTATTTTTTTTTTTTTTTAATGAAACTATAAAATATTTGTTGGTTGTGGACATACAAAGGTGAATAAGGTCACTTGGTAATTGAAAGGTATTTGCATATGTAGAATTTGTTGTCACACAGGATTTTAAGCACAGTTTGAGACTTTTTGCGTATATGGAAAATTGTTTGGTCTTAGGAAACCAAGGGAAAATAAACATAAGAAGATACATACATCAGCCTTTTTTTTCCCCCTCTCTCCCCTGGCAATTTGGTAGGTGTTTATGTTGAAGTGACCAAATTGGGAGGTTTTCTTAGTTCGTGTGGCCTTGAAGCGAAGAGGTTGTATGCAGTCAACAGCTGTTGACAGATGGAGTAGTGACCCTGAATGCTGAGGCAACCTGGCATACCACAGGACTTTTTTTTTAAATTTCAGTGAAGTAGTTCTGAGTATTAATACTGCTTTGACCTCAGAACTTTTTGCAAGGTATTTTTCAGAAAGGCCAATGCTTGGACTGTTCTGTTCAAGATGAATGTTTTTCTAGTTTTTCTATGGAGGTTGCATTCATCTTGTAAAGACCAATGCCATTACTGAACTAGCCTGTTAGAGGTGTTAAAGGCTTGATTTAGAAGCAGTGTCTCATTCCGCCCTTTGTTTTGAGCTCGTTCCTACAGCATACTATGTCCCTGCTGATTAACGGGAAGAGGAGTGGGGTTCTGTGATGGACAGTGGGATTAGCCAGGGTAGAAATGGGAAGTGAAGTGCATCAGTCACCAGGCACATGGCGATGTTCAGTCTGTCAGCACTGTGCTACTCAATGCAGTTGCTTAATTTTTATTTCCCCCCACACCCCCACAGATTTTGGTCTGTAGGCTGAAAAACCCTGTTCCATATGGTAGCCAGGTAAAAGGGGTGACACAGAGCTTAGGTTGAAGTTCCAAGTGTAGAAATCCTACCAAATTCTGCTTGCAAACCTTTTTCTCTTGTGGCTTCAGGCAATACAGCCCTGACCTATGCCTGTGCCGGAGGCTACGTGGATGTTGTGAAAGTCCTGCTGGAATCGGGCGCTAGCATCGAGGACCACAATGAGAACGGCCACACTCCGCTGATGGAAGCGGGAAGTGCTGGCCACGTGGAAGTGGCCAGGGTGCTCTTAGAAAATGGAGCAGGCATCAATACCCATTCCAACGAATTCAAGGAGAGCGCGCTTACCCTGGCTTGCTACAAAGGTAGGCTGCCAAATACTCTACTTGTTACAAAGCCCTAATGAGCGTGGAGAAGTGTGATGGGCAGGGCAAGTCATTTCAAACAGGTATTTATTCAGAGATGCTGTGTGGGACAATTTTTATTGCTTTTGTCCTGGCTGGGTTGCCACACAGCACGTAAGCACTGTACGGGAAATGATGGGCAGTGTGGTGAGTGTAAGTATCAAGACATTAGACTTTGTGTCTTTATGATGCTTCAGAAGATTTTTCAGTTCTCTGTTAAATGAGTTAGGAGGTGAGAAAATAACATGCTTCATAAGTATGGGAAACTTTCTGTGATGCATCTTGTAAAATAAAGTTACATCAGCGTAGGTTTAGAAATTGCTAAAAGTTAAAGGATTTGGCACTTGCACACCAAGTTCTAGAGCTCTGCCTTCTCAGTGTGAGTGCTTTCACAAAGCTCATAGGTGCCCTTCCCTTGGCAGGATTCCTGTAGATGGTTGAATTCCTAAGAGGATGCTTGAAATTTTGAGGGTCAATCAACTTCCTGTGTTTTATGGTCTGAGGGTCAGTGTGAGCTCAGGCACTGATTACAATGCCACTAATAAAAACAGCAACACAAAATCCTTTATGTCAATCAAGTAGAGGGGAAACCCAGAACCCACCCTTCCCCACCCCCAGCAAAAGAACAAACATTCTGTAGATGAAAAAAATTCAGATACATTAAGTATTTTTTCCCTGCAGGCCATCTAGAAATGGTGAGATTTCTGCTGGAAGCTGGTGCAGACCAGGAGCACAAGACAGATGAAATGCATACTGCTCTCATGGAGGCTTGCATGGTAAGAGACGGATGGCTTGAGCAGTGAGGTCTGTCCACTCTCTCTGTGCTTCACAACGATGAACAAAATGATGCTTTTTGGTCCAGAACCTAAGTATGTGATGTTTCAGTTTTCCTGTGTACCTGATGGTCCTTTTGCAGAAGAAAATGGGGTGGTCAGGAGGCAATATCTGGTTAAAAAATAGTGCATAAAAAGCAAAATTGCACTTGTGGATGACAAAATAGTTGAATTCTTCAGAGACGACAGCTACAATTTGCATCACAGGAGCATTAGCAGGAGAGCTCTTATTAAGCCATTGTTTGAATAGGTAGGTCTCTTTATGTCCAGCTGCACTTCATTTTTTTTTCTGCAGTGGCCAAAGTCAGTGAGTAAGGCTGCACTCACCGTCCCAAAGCAGCTTCTGTAGGCTGCGTCTCCCCTTGTATGGTTTGTCTCTTACTGTTTGCTTTTTGCCCTTCTGATCATCACGGAGGTTTGAGACGGATATTTTTGTGGCCTCAGTTCCAAGAAATCAATGACTTCAAGAGAGAGCCAAAAGTAAATAGTAGTAAATTGTTTGAACAGAGCCTGGTTTTTTTTCTGCTACATGCAATTTTGCAAGCTCCTGTACGAGCAACTTTCATTTTACGGTTGGAAAATCCTTTATACAGTAATCTCCAAATGAAATAACTTCAAGTGGAAGGTTCTCAGTGTTGAAGTGCTTTTAACAATTCTAACATGTGCTAAATGTAGGCACTCCTTGTGGTCTTAACCTCACAACTGGAGACATTTAGCACACTGATGTCATGTTTAAGCAGTCGGTAAACGAAGTTCTCCATCGGTGTAGGTGGTTACATTTAGGGGTGTGGGGGCTGGTTTCACTGTGGTTCACACAGCCACATGCTCCTTGAAAACACAGGATCAGAAGCTATTCAGGAAGGAATGAGGAAATGGAAGGGGAAATTGTTAACCTCTTACTAACAAGAGTACTTTCATGTTGCTGCTTTGCCCAGCGGAGGCAACTGTAAAATGACAGTGTAGAATCGGTTGCATTTTTGTAGAATTATTAAGATTCTGAAAACAACTCTGATTTTTGGATGGTAGCTTTTTGCCATAGAACACAAAAATATGCAAAGCTTTCCCTTGAATTGGTCACATGGGTACATTTTAATGCTAGAATGGTATAATTTATGCAGACTTAAGATTATTCCAGGCTTCCATGGTGAAGCAAACTTGCTAAATTGATATCTGCAGATAGTTTTCCTCTTTTAATTCCTGTTAGGCTTGTACAGCTATTTGTCTCACACACCTGCATCTTGTGGAAAGCACATATCCTATTTGAAATCTATTTCCCACGTATTACCTGAGGTAATTGGATTCAAATGCTTTGACCTTTTCCTTTGGAGATTTCTTTTGAGGATGGGATACATGTTCCTATCTATTCCCTTAATTTCTCCTGCAGGAACTGTTTAGCCTTCGATACCCTGGCTCAGAGAAGTGATAATGCTGCTGTGAATTTTTTAGCCCTCCACTGTCCCAAGGGTTGGCAGGGCTGTGCTAGCAGGGTGGGACATCCAGCAGGTGTCAGTTTGTGTTTCTGCAACTGAGAATGTTTTGAAACTTTTCCTGCTGGAACTAAAATGGAGCAGAATTAAACTACATGTTTAGACTCCCGTGTTTTCTTTGTGACCCTGGATTGCAGTAGGCATTTGTGCAGCACTTGCCGCAGAGGTTTCCCCTAATTATTTAGGATGCATAGGGAGGTCAGTAGTTTGTTTATAACTTATGCTAACACATTTTAAAAAATCCTTCATCTGAATACGGCACTTAAATGTACAGCTGAAAACTTGTCTCTTAGGTTTCCTCATTATCTGCATTTGATTTCTCATGGGTTGGGTTTCCCACGTTATTGGTCTCGTGTAGCCTCATTCTGTGAACTGGGGACCATAGAGGGGTGCTGCAAGTCCTTTTTCAGTCTTCCCTTCCCTGAAATAACTGTAATGGTTGTAAAATCAGCCAGTAATGTCCATTCAAGGAGCTTAATGGCTTCAGATAGGGGAATCATTAACAGAAGCCATTATACTTCTCAGGAAATCCTTTGAAAGAGGGGCATGTAGATAAACAGGACTTGAGATATTCAAGTCCAATAGACTCTGAAATGTGGAGAGACATTTTTTTATTAAGACTTGCTGAGCAATAGGAAAAAATGTCTCCCTTATTTTGGCAGGAAACAATTCCAAAGCAGGCATCTGCACGCTGTTGCTCTGGATTGACAGGCAGTTGCGAGTCTTGGTACCTTCAGCTCTGCAGGTTGCAGTGTGAAGTGAAGCAGTGCAGGGCCTTCTTATCTCAGCCTGTTTTCTCTGCAGAAACAGTTGTCACTTAAGTGGCAGAAGAAAACCACCCTTGCTAGGGTAGCACGGAACTTGAATGTACGTACCGAATTGGTTAGCACTTAACGTAGGAGCCAGTGAGACTGCTTAAACCTTGTCCTACATGGCATTCAGGAAGACTTCTGACTGAGAGCTTTTTTTATAGACATCAGCTAACATTGGTTTAATGCAAATGAGTTGTTGGGCAATGTGACTTGCCTTGTGGGAGCAAAGAGCAGGTTTGTCTGGTTTGCGCTTCCTCTTTGTGAAGGAACCTGCTCTCCTACAGCGAGGGCTGAGTACTGATTGCTTACAGTGGTTGATCTGTAAAATACACCTCGCGCACTCGTGCAGACTGTCAGATGACTTTTTTTTTTGTGTGGTTTAAGAGCAGTTCTGAGGCTTTTTCTAGCTGTGCTGGAAGAGTTGGACAGCTCCACCCCATCACAAGGTTTCTCAAAGCCAGGAGGAAGTTACCTTGCGTGGTTAAATATCAGCAGTTCTTCTCGAGGCTGCGTGGCCCGTCATAAGAAGCTTTGAAGCATACCTTCATACGGCTGTTTGCCATACTTGTCATGAGTTGGGGATGATGAGTGAGCTGTCTTGACAGAGCTTGATAGTTGAGGCTCTCTGCATTTTCCTAAGGAAAGATTCTTTATGTAGTCCTGGAGTTTTTCCCTAAAATAGTATTGTCATTTCATGTCAAAGGTGAACATGTCCTAGTTAATGTCCTAGATATTTTTCTGTGAGGAAATAATGTTTTGCTCCCTGGATATCAGAAGAAGGTATAAAACACTTAAAGTGAAGTGTAAAAATGTCACATGCAGGTGGATGTTTTGTCTGGACAAGAGCTTTCTGGTATTGTGGTTTCTAGCTTGGCGAGGATGGCAATGGCTGCGATTTGCTGCCTCTTAGTAGTTAATCCAAGCTTAAGATGTACTTAGCTGGTTCAGTAACAACCTTGGGATAACCTCGTGTTCCTGGTAAGCTGCTGGTTTTCTGTGCAACCCACCTGTGTTCTGTGTGTCAGACCTTTTCCCATTAAGGTTACTCCCAAGTTTGAAAGAGAGTAATTTCCTCATGGAGAAAACCAGCTTGGAGACTTTGTGCTGTTATTGGACCACAGCGACCAAGCCGGTCTCTGCTTGGGTTGAAACAAAAGCAAAATTGAATGGCAGTGGGACATGTCACTGTTGAGTTGCCAGTGTAAACACAGAGCTGGAAAGCCACTTCAAATGGTTCCTGAATTTCTGGCATACTAAAAACATGACGATCATATGCTCAAATATTTTCTTTGTTTCTAAAGGAAGAAAGCAAACTTAGGAACTATGGTTGGGTAAAACAAATTTGACAGTGTGATAATGCGATCTGGGAAGTCTCTGTGAGGATCCTGCCAGGGAAAGTCTGTAGTTCAGGTGGTTCCTGTGATGTATGAGGAGCCCCTGACAAAAAGTCTTGTTTAGGGTTTTCTTTTGGAGGGAGAAAGTCAGTCCTGCATTTGCTATTATATTGAGCCGTAAAATAGTTTTGCAGAAGCAAAGAGGCAAGAGACATTGTTATGCACGGCTGCTTTTAAGAAAGGAAGGAAGCAAAATTGCTAAACTTAATTCCTGTCCTCTCTTCTGCCTCCCTCCCCAAAAGCTGGGAACCAGTAATGTGAATACTCGGAGACACTAACAGTCCGCATGGACATGCAGACAGACTATATTCCTGATGCGTTGGTTTTGTACCTAAAATACGCTCTATTTAACAGATAATGCGACTGCATGTTGAACTGGAAACAAAATTCCCTGTCTTTGACTGTGTGGGGAACACTGGCATTGTGTGACTTGTTTGCAGTGCAGAAGTTGTGTGGTTGTCAGGAACATCAGAACCTGTTCTTTATTCCAAGAGAAGATTTTTTTAAAATGGAATTTCTCTTAATACTTCTTCATTTATTAGACTGCTTGTGGTGTTAGTAGCAACTTGTAACTTGTTGTGTGAAGTTGTTGGCAGAACACAAGAAGAGACACAGTTGAGTGGCAACTTATTTCTAGATTTGGTGTTCCTTAGCTAATTTTCCACATTTCTTGTGTCTGAAGTCTTAAACAAAGAAGAGTTCGGGTGTTTTTGGTATTGTTTTTGTGGAGAAAGCAAGTTTCTAAAATAGTGTTGAGTTCCCCCGGCTGTTTGGGTTTTGTTCCGCTTCCCCCCCACACTCCCCACCTCTAAGCAAGCTGATCCCAAGCTCTTGAAGTTGAATCTGATAACAAGCTGATGATCTTGTTCCTTACACCATTGGCAGGAAGGTTTCTTGTGTGGTTCACAGTACTTTAGTTTTTAATTGAGTCTATTCAGTAAAACAATCTTGAAGTTTCTTTAGATGCCTGTTTAATGATACATCTCTCGCCTTTATCCACATACTTGGGAAGAATATTCAGAACTATTAAGCAAGGCTCATTATGTTCTTGGACCGTTCTATGTCGCTTCTGTGTCTTCAGAGGGAGTCTGAGCTGGCGACTACTTAAAGTGTTGGAGGAGAAGAGTGACTTTTCTGTGTTAACTGTCTTTTGATGTTGGTTTTTTGCATTCCTAGGATGGCCATGTGGAAGTGGCAAGATTACTTCTAGACAGTGGGGCTCAGGTGAACATGCCTGCTGACTCTTTTGAGTCGCCATTGACTTTGGCCGCCTGTGGTGGGCACGTCGAACTGGCAGCTTTGTTAATTGAACGTGGAGCTAACTTGGAGGAGGTAAACGATGAAGGATATACACCACTAATGGAAGCTGCTAGAGAAGGGCATGAAGAGATGGTAGCCCTGTTACTTGGTCAAGGTAACTATTGCAGTGCCTTCTGCGGACTGTAATTCAGCAGCCATCTGCATATGTTGGGGGGGGGAGCACAAGGGACTGTAATTTTTGTTTCTTGATTCAACACCTTCTGAACTTGGCCCTATTCCTTGTTGAGTGGCTGGTGGGTTGCGTTTTTCTTTATCAAAATGTCCTTTGTTCTATTTATGTGGTAAACGGTCCTTCTGAATTGCTCTTCAGAAGAGGTTTGGGTTTTTCAGACAGACATCGAATAATGAATGGTTCATGTGGGTCACTTGCACTCCACATGATGGCCTTGGCCTGTCTTGAGATGGTGTTATTGCTGAAAAGCTCTAGAAAAGCACTTTGAGGTCCTCGGTGGGGTTTCCAAAGTAATTAAAGCAAGCTGAAAACTTTTTGTTTGATACACTTACAATTTTAGAAGAAAATTTCTGCAGCTCTAGAAATGAGATAGTAATAAGAAGATGCCTTGTGCATCAGGAAGTGGCTTTGCCTACTGGTCCTGGTTTGAGTTATCAGTATTTTCTGATGTTTGTGTGGTTTTGGTATTTTGTTTTCTTCTAAGGTGCAAACATCAATGCTCAAACAGAGGAGACACAAGAAACTGCATTAACTCTGGCGTGCTGCGGAGGCTTTTTGGAGGTGGCTGACTTTCTTATCAAAGCAGGAGCTGACATAGAACTTGGTTGTTCAACACCTTTGATGGAGGCCGCTCAGGAGGGTCATTTGGAGCTGGTTAAATATTTATTAGCTGCAGGTACGGAGTAGTTTTCTTAACAGTTTTGCAGAGAATGTAACTAAGACAAAAAATACCTCTGTCCATATTCATTGCATTTTCATTAGTGGTTCCCTGAAGCTGACTGCAAAGTTTTGTGGAACCTTAAGTACTTTACTAGTTGGACCCTGATTTAACTTTTGAAGATAAAGTTGATGTAAACTCAGTTAGAACTGAACCTCTAGTTTCTTTGGTTTTGGGTTTCAGGTTTTGGTTTTTTTTTTCATTTATTCCTCTAGATTATGATTAAGTTCTCAGTTCCATAGATGTTGGATTGGAAGCTAAAAATTTGCTGGTTTTGAGAATTGCATGTTCTCTGTAATGAACTTGATAAGCTTACATGCTCGTTGTTGCTGCTGCTGCAGGGGCTAATGTGCATGCAACAACGGCAACGGGTGACACAGCACTGACATATGCCTGTGAAAATGGTCATACTGATGTAGCAGATGTCTTACTTCAAGCAGGCGCAGATCTGGTAAGTCATTACCTTCTCAAAATAAATTCATTAGGAAATAAAGTTATAAGCGTCCTTTTTTTTTTTTTTGGTCTCATGTTCATTACTGAAAACTTAACAAGTTTGCTGTTAATTGTTAGAGTTGCATTCAAATTATCTTTTATCCTTTTTCTAATAACTGAGTGAGAATTTGAGATCGTTTTCTAATGGGTCTTAGGCTATTTAATTAACTGAAAGATCTCAGGTCAGTGATTCTACTTTTTGATGGCTGATGTTTAAAGCATTTCCAAGCCCTTCAAGGTTGCTTGTACAGAAAAATGGGGGATTGTATTCTTTAGTTTTGTGAATACGGTGTCAGTGGTATTCAGCTGTGGATTGCTGAGCTGATTATGGTTTAGTGCTTGTACCTGCAAATTTGTTCTGTTCCTTGTGTAGCAAACAGTAAGTAGTTCTCTTCTGCTGCGATCTATTTTGGGGTACCCTGATAGAATTACAGTGACAGATGTAAGTGGATTTTTAGGTAGGCTGGTACACCAGTATGTTACCAAAAAGTGAAGTTAAGCATGACAGAACACGTTTTGTTTAATTGAAGTCCCCACTGTGTGCTTGAGTGCTACTAGTCCAGGAGTCTTAGATCTGTACAAAGATAGGTAGATAGTTTCATCTGTCTGCAAGTTTTGACTCAGTCCAAATGTTAGGTAAATTTTTACATCAGTAGTTTGTGAAACACTAAAAAGTGATCTTCCCTGTCTGGTGTCTTTCCTTTCAAAACCACAAAAGGCAGAATTGTATCCTTTCACAGGTGTTACTTCTGAATTTTAATCCTTTCTTTGTTTGCTCTAGGAGCATGAATCAGAAGGTGGAAGAACTCCTCTTATGAAAGCTGCAAGGGCAGGTCATGTTTGCACTGTTCAGTTCTTGATTAGCAAAGGTAAGAGTATGAACAGGTTTTGCTTTCCCTGCTGTTAGAAATACTAAAAATTAAGAACATGTCGGTGTGAGTGTAACTTCCTCAGAGTAGTTTCAAATATTTTAACACAGGTAGGTCATCGATTCTCAAACTAGCCACGTAATGATCACCTCTGTTTTTTGCTGAGATCAGTGGTAACTGCAACTACTTATAAAAATAGTTGTCCTTTAGTCTCTAATTCCTAGTAAGAGCAGCAACAGTAGTGGTTGCTGGGTGCCTCCATGCTCCTGGTACTGCTTCTGAGCACTGTCTTTCCAGAAGTCAAGGTGAGGTTGCCTTTCATTTTGTGACACATTACATGCCAAATTGTCCTCTGATTACACTAATAATTGACCAATTTAATTTATCACCATTAAGACTGCAGCCATGGAGAACTAGGTTTTCATATTTAAGAAAAACATTAACTTTCATAGATGAGAACCAGTTGAAGTCTTTTTAAATAATCCTTCCTTCTCTGTTTTTGAAGGAGCAAATGTGAATAGGACCACAGCTAACAACGATCATACAGTATTGTCGCTGGCCTGTGCTGGAGGTCATTTGGCAGTGGTGGAGTTACTGCTAGCTCATGGTGCTGATCCTACACACAGATTGAAGGTTTGTTGCTCAACTACCTCATTTTCCTCTGAGGCAGTCTTTCATCTTAAAACCAGTGATACCCAAGCACCTTTGCTCCTTTTGTGTTCTCTGCAACTGACCTGACATGTCGTGATTTAAACAGGAGCTGTGGGAGCTGCAGGCAGGTTTGATGCTCACAACCATCTTTAGAGAAGTGGAGTTAGGAGGGATTGACTACCATGAGTGTGAAAGTTGCACTGCAGCTTTATGGCTATAACTGTGGAAGAGGAAGGAGAACTTTAAAAAGTACTTGCTTGTTTTAAGTAGTCCTTAAGTTTAGGTGTGGACGTACTGCAGGTTGAAAGAGTATTTATTCAGTGTTTCTTAACTGTTTCTGTGTCATGTGTCCCCAAATGCTTGTGTTGTCATGTGTTGATGGTGCTGTATTCAGATCCCGCGATCTTTCTCCCTTTAGGATGGATCAACTATGTTAATAGAGGCAGCAAAAGGTGGTCATACCAGCGTGGTTTGTTACCTTCTAGATTACCCAAACAACTTGCTTTCTGCTCCTCCACCTGATGCTACTCAGCTGACCCCACCATCCCATGATTTAAATAGGGTAAGATTTAAGGGCTGGTTATCTGTGGATTTTGGGGGCTTTTTTGCATTTCCTCTTGCAGCTTACTCGAGTTTAAAGATGAGAAGAGCTAGTCATGTCATTTCCTGAGCTACTGAGCTATAGGTGAACGCTCTGAAAATGACTTGAAACTGTTGTAAAAATGGTGAAGACTCTTCAGGCATCACTGTGTAGTGTTTCCATCATTCTTCTTATTGCTCAATAAAAATCATTGGCAAAAATGAGGGGGGGAAAAAAAAACAGACAAATAACAAACACCTCAGTAAGTGAGAAAGTCTGCTTGAATGAGGCTCTTCAGGATAATATTTGTAGCCAATGTGGCTTGTGTTTGCTTAACTGTAGTCTAGCACTGTACCGTGCTGAGACAGGTATCATTTGACAAGTCATTAGGTTAAAAATGCCAAGCATATAGAAGTCAGATGATCTCAAATTGTTGATTGTTGAACTCAGCATATTAAGAAGCATATTAAATGTCTTTAGTTGCCATTAAAGTCTGCTTTTCTAACAGGTTTTGTTTACCTTCTATTGAATTATAACTAGATCATAGTATGAGAGAAGTAATCTGTTAGTATCCAACGTTTTAGGCTCCTCGTGTACCAGTGCAGGCGCTGCCCATGGTCGTCCCACCCCAGGAGCCTGACAAACCCCCTGCTAATGTCGCCACAACCCTTCCCATCAGAAATAAAGGTCAGTCTTAGTTCTGGAGCTTACTTTCTAAATATCCTTCCTAGGTAGAAGATAGAGGGTTGCAGAGTAGTTCCTCAGAAGAGTGCTTATGGATTCAGTCAAGGAAACGGCAATTTTCTTTTTTTTTTTTTTTTTAAGGATTGCTTGTCCGACAAATACGAAGTACCAGTCATCTAACCCTGTAATCATAAAGCGTCAAGAAATCTGCCTCACTAAATCTATTAAAATAGTTATTAGTCTGACATACTGGACTAATGCAAAATGTCACCCAGAAGCCTATATAAATTTGATTATGCAAGTTGCAAAAAACAATCTCCATATGTTAGTTGATTTGCTAATTTGTGTTTACTTAGGATAGTAGTCTTGGAGTGGGTTTGACCAATTTGATGGAAGGCGGAATTTCTTGTGCTAAAAAATACTTAGTCTGATGTGGCTCAGGTCCTCCTGGGACTAAATTTGCATCCATTTTGATATCGCCATTTTGAGACTTAATGCTTTCTCTACTTAAGAATTCTCTTCCAAAAGAATTTTTATCGAGGATCAGCAATAGTGCAAATACAGGCGTGCATGTCATAAAATTTAATACTGTGTGTACACTTGTATTGTTCTGGAAACACAGCGAGGATGACTGGAAGAAACTGGGCACCTCCACTGTCTCAGATCCTGGGTTTTGATTTGCCTTTCGCCCTTCAAAATTAACCGATTGTTCTTTCTCCAACCGGTATGGCAGACCATGTCAGCTGTGTTACTGTGGACTTCTTCATCAAAGATGAATTGGATTAGTCCATCGCTCATTCTTACAGGAAGGCTGAAATATTTGCCTTGCCTGGGCAGAGAGCCGAGTGTTGACACAGGCCAAGTCATGTCTGCTATGGATAAAATGTAGTGGCTAAACCCACCCTGTTAGAGCACGTTAAATACGAATGACTGTCCCAGGTTCTAGCACTGTTTGTCAGCTGAGCAAAGCTGGATACCTGTAGTGAAAGGATTCAGTAGTCCTAGAAAGCGTAGCGCTTCCTAAAATGTGCCAAGTTACTCACAAACCCGGGGGCCTAGAACGAGTTGCCCGTCACCTCGAGACATTTTGGCATCGCTTTTGCTGTGCTTTCAGGGCTGTAACTATACGTTTATGTCTTAACACGACACCAGGTGCAAAAGGCCAAGTAAAGAGACAGCGTACCCTTTCTTTTTTTTTTCCATTTGTCTTATAGCACCACTTGGTAGCAGCGGCACTTGAGACAATGGCTTCATTTGGCAAAAGTATAGCAGTGGTTGGAGTAAATAAGTCAACGCAGCACAGGGTTATTCGGCGCGTAGGCGCAGTGATCTGCACTGTTAATTTGCAGTCCGACTGCTGTACTCAAATTGATAGTGAAGGATACGGTTTTCTTGGAGGGCCTTAGGGTAGACGCTGACCTTCTGTGGGTGCTGTGTCTTGGTGCATAACCGGCCAGTTAGCATCCCAGCAGTAGCTCTATAATGAGGATGCCGTTCGTATGCACTTCCATTGGTTCTGAGGGGGTTTCTTTTTCACACAGCTGCTTCTAAACAAAAGTCCAGCAGTCATTTGCCAGCAAACAACCAGGATGTACAGGGTTACATCACCAATCAGTCTCCAGAGAGCATTGTAGAAGAGGCTCAGGGCAAGTTGACAGAGCTGGAGCAGAGGATAAAAGAAGCCATAGAGAAGAACGCGCAGCTGCAGTCCCTGGAACTGGCACACGCTGACCAGCTCACCAAAGAGAAGATTGAGGAGCTGAACAAAACGAGAGAGGAACAAATCCAGAAGAAACAAAAGATTTTGGAGGAACTGCAGAAAGTGGAACGAGAGTTACAGCTGAAAACTCAGCAGCAGCTAAAAAAGCAATATCTAGAGGTAAAAGCGCAAAGAATACAGCTCCAGCAGCAGCAACAGTCTTGCCAGCATCTGGGACTACTGACTCCTGTTGGGGTAGGAGAACAACTCTCAGAGGGAGACTATGCACGATTACAGCAAGTGGACCCCATCTTGCTTAAAGATGATACTCAGCAAGCTGCTGCACAGACGGGTTTTGCACCAATTCAGCCTCTGGCGATGCCACAAGCTTTGCCTCTGGCAGCAGGTTCCTTACCTCCAGGGTCCATCGCAAATCTTACAGAACTGCAAGGTGTTATAGTTGGACAGCCAGTATTGGGCCAAGCACAACTAGCAGGGCTGGGGCAAGGAATACTGACAGAAACACAGCAAGGGTTAATGGTAGCCAGCCCTGCTCAGACGCTCAATGACACGCTGGATGACATCATGGCAGGTGGGTTTAAATTGTTACGAGCAGGTATAATATTTGCTTGACCAGTCGAGGGTATGTCCACTTCTCTGTGTGTGTGTGTGTG
>NW_008601053.1:7897-22484 GCF_000691845.1 Merops nubicus | reverse complement strand
GCGTTGTGTGTGTGGTTGTGTTTGTGTAGGCCTGCTGGCTTAAAGCAAGCACCGCTAGCCTGCTGACCCCTGTCTGGAGGAGCTCGGAAAACTAGTTTTAACTTTTCAATTTGCAGGGTTGCCTTGCCTTTTCTTGAGCTAACTGGTGCCTGTTGGTCAGGTTGGTATGGTGGAAGTGGCATTTTTAACTCTGCATAGTTTGGGGGGGGTGCTCTAGCGTCTGACAGTTTCATTTCGGCCTGTTTGTCGCTCAGGAACATCTTGGTGGTGCTGATTATTTCTTGGGACTAGCTAACCAAGAACTGACTTGGAGCACTCGGAATAGGCTTTGAGCAGCTGTAGCACCACGTCAAGCCTGTAGCCAGTAAGGAAGCTGTAGGCTTGGCTTTGGAATGAGAGCAACTCCAGTTGGCCTTGAATAGTCTACCTGTTGGAAGCTTTTATTTCTGTTTGGAGAAGAAGTTGATTATCCTATGACTTCTTAAAATGTTGACTCATAAAGAGGCTGCTTTGCCAGCAAGAAACAAATTTAGCCTGACCAAATTCTTCTCAGTCGCTGTAGAGAATTCTTTATCCAGTGACATGTATTCTTTAAGACTTTAAGTTGTAAAAGAAACTAATGAAATGGGGTTTAAATACCGCAGGAAATGTGAGTCGGTGGTGTTGCTTTCCTTTACACCCATTTCAGTTGCACTTACTTCCCATTCCACGGTAAAGTAATCATCGAAATACTCACTCTGACTACTTGGCTGAATGCAGAGTAACTGTTAGGTCGTAGCATTAAAAAAATCATATCACTCGATGAAAATCTGCTGAGGTGCCCTAGGTTAAGCTGATGAACGTTCATTTTTTTCAAGTGCTATCTATTTTGACAAGTCTGCTTTGTAAAGCACATTAGAATGAGGAGTGTGTCTCGGAGGAAAGGTTAAACTCCAGGAGTGTTACAGCCCAGAGGTGTGAACCTGGTCCTGTGTATACTGCAGGAGTTATTGGTGCAATAATGGTGCAGAGTGAATAGAAGATAAGGTAATGGTTTAAAATAGCAGGTGATGTCGTTCCAAGTATTTTAAACAATCCCTTTTCAAATTAGGCACCTAATGTGTAACCTGATGGTGAGGCAAAGCCTCATTAAAGATTACAGAAACTTTTGGGAGCTTCAGAGATTCTTCTCTGAAAATCTGGTGTTAGGAATGAAGCCTACACATACAGCTTAGAAGCTGCCTGTGGATAAAAACCAAATTGGATGCATGAAAAAGTATATAAAACTGCATCATGCATCAGTAGTGAAGATTTTGATCACATGGAGCTGCTGGGATATGTAAGGAGAGCAGCTACACAATTCAAGAGATGGGATAGTAACAGTTATTGGTATTTATGAAGAATCTGAGCAATGCACTTCTGCTGTGTTTAAGTATGACTTGAAATTTGAGTGAGGTCATTTCTTATGTGTTGAACAGCATATAACATGTTGGGCCTCTGTGGTTTTAGGTCATCTGCCACGTACTCCAGTGTTCATGCCTAGTTTTCGGGCAAGGGCAGGTGTTTCCAACGTGTGTTTGAGTGAATGTGTTTGTACTGCTTAGTCCCAGGTCTTAGTATGTGCTTGCACAAATGCAGTTGGGAATGAGGTTTAAATTCATAGAATCATAAAATGTTTTGGATTGGAAAGGACCTTTAAAGCTCATCTAGTCCAACCCTCCTACAGGGAGCAAGGACATCTGCAACTAGAGCAGGTTGCTCAGAGCAGCATCCAGCCTCATTTGGAATGTTTCCAGGGATGGGGTATCGACCACCTCTCTGGGCAACCTGGCCCAGGGTCTCACCACCCTCAGTGTCAAAAATTTCTTGCTTACTTCTCGTCTAGATCTCTCCTCTTCTAGTTTAAAACCATCACCCCTTGTCCTGTCACAACAGGCCCTGCTCAGAAGTCTGCCCCCAGCTTTGTTACAGGCCCCCTTGAAGTCCTGAAAGGCCACAAGATCTCCCTGGAGCCTTCTCTTCTCCAGGCTGAACAAGCCCAACTCTTTCAGACTGTCCTTATACCAGAGGGGTTCCAGTCCCCCAGTTGTCTCTGTGGCCTCCTCTGGCCTTGCTTGAGCAGGTCCAGCAAACCTTTTTTTAAAGCAGTAGCTATTCAAAAGTTTATGTCCAGTAGCAGAGCCTCACAAAGAACTTGAGGAATCTGGAGGCACTTGATAAGATAAATTCCTCGAAGCTTCTTTGTGGGATGAGTCAGTTTTAACTGTAACTCTCTAAATAACTGCGTGAGAAAGAATATGCAGGGACTGTAAGTTCTTCACAGAAACTCAACGCTGAAAAAACTACTGTAATAGAATGCCAACATCCCAGAAAAATCAGGAGGTTCTGTCCCAATTGTGACCCGTGCAAGAGCTGCAGAAAATTGAGGCTGTAGCTTTTTAGCACTTGTATAACCACAATTGGTTGCTGCCAATGGCTGTGCTGCTCTTGCAGTGGATGCTATATGCATTTAGACCTTTGCCCTTGGAGTATTAAGAGGCTTCCATCTATTGCTAGGCAGGTGGAGTTGTGTGGGGCAAAGCCTGTGGTAGCCTGTGTTTCAGGCTATAGCTAATCAGCAGAACTACAGGCTTGTTGTGGTTTTCGGGCTTCATCTTGGAGCCTTTAGTGCCTAGGAGTGACACTGTGTAGTTGAATTCAGAACATAACTTTGACTGTTGTAATTCAAGGCATGTTACATATCTGAAGTGTTCCCTGTTGATTTTAAGCATGTGTGGCAGGGACATAACTTAAGGTACTACAGAGATACGAGGGGCAGGGAGGAAGAAACTGCTGTGGAACAAGTGTGTTAAGTTGGTTTGAAAAAAGTTGGAAAAAGCTGAGGTATCTAGTACACTTCTTATAATGTATTTTTTTCAGTCCCTTCTCTTGGCTTTATTGCAGTGGAATGTGGAGCTGTTCTTTTATACATCTGCTGTTGACATTACAGGAGATAAAGAAGAAATGTGTAAGAGCAATGCTATGCCCACAATCAGACAGCACTAGTAAGAAACTTAATGGTCATCATAAAGATGAAATGGTATTATAAAGGTGCTTGATTTTTGTAACACGTTGCACTTAGCAGCTACTATGAAGTATTTGAGGAAGCAGCAAACTTGAACAGTGCAAACAACCCCATGTTATTTTCAAAATGTTAGGCTTTTTTCCAGATGCACCTCTTGGCTTAGGACGTGTAAATCAGTGAAGGAAAAAAATTCCCTTAGCTCAAATTAAGTGTCTTACTTTTCATGTTTTCTAATGGGTCAACTTCACTGCTTTCTTTCTTCCCCAGATGTTGGGGCTGCATTTGTAAGCCAAATGCTTCTCTGGATGGTGAGACTGATGGGCATGGGACGAAGGTAGCAACTGTGAGGGTGTTTGGGTTCTTTTTTTAGTGTGTTTGTTTGTTTTAATTTAAGAGAAAGCTGAGATGTCCAGAAAGATGTGAACATGAAGAGCAGCTATGCTGTTAGTGCCAGTAAGCACAAAACTGATTGTCTAATATCAGAACAAATGTAGAAGACTTGGACTAGAGCAGTCAGGTGGTGCTTGGAGTAGTGTATTCTGTAGCAGAAGCCTGACCATGTTTCGTAAAGTGCTTAAGACGTGTAGCTGATCCAATACCCAGGCACATATGTTCTAAAATACTCTAGTAGTGAACTCATTTTGAAGGCTTGGTTATCCCATGTGTCAAGTAATGATGTTTTAGTGTTGAAGTGTACAGGCTTTTGGTTAAACTTGACCATGGGTGCGATAAAGTATGTGGAGTGGCAGAGGGGGAGGGTAAACCTCTGTCTATATATGCATTTAGGTTTGATGGTCAAGCTAGTTGGTACTCTTTTCACTGCTCCAGACTGTTGTGAAAACCTTGTGGCTAATTGGAAACTTGGAATGTTTTTGTCTGGACGCTGTCAGGGTTCTGTTTGTGGCCCTTGGCATGTTCGTGACAAAATTGGACTCTGCAGAGGTGATGTTGAAATAAATATAATTAAAATCATTACCCATCAAAATTAATACCTTGTTTCAAGTACAAGTTGAAATGTGCTGTAGGGATATGAACTATATTTGTCAATGAACTATTGCCGAAGCACACTTGAAATATATTTAATACGAGAACTGTAAGTCAACATACATATTCTGCTCTACTAGTATGCAGAAGAACATTTATATAAGGGTTGTACAACAAAGGTTCTCCTCCTTGTGGGAGGAGGGACGTTGGCTTTTAAACGTGTCTCTTCTGGGTTTGGTTTGGTTTTCCTCCCCCTAACACCACTGGTTTAAATAATAGACTTCATGTGACTTCAGACACATTAATTGTTTGGGTTTTTTTCTGAAGTCCAAGAACTCTACTAGCGTCTCAAGTAATATAGGAGGTGCTCCTCAGCTCCTGTATTGGGCTTACAGCAGGAATTCTTAGCAACTGTTTAAAATAATGTGCTACTGTAGCAAAATGAATTTTTTTTTCTTGTGTGGATTAATCAATGATTGTGCTTTTCTGTCATCTGTGTTAAGCATATTTGGTTGGTTTCCAGTCCATTTTACCATATTGATTGTGTACTTTTGGATTAGATGTGAAAGACAAGTCTGATGATCCTTTATAATTCCTTTACTGTTTTATGCTGCTTTAACTTCCTCTTTGAACTTACAGAAAGAAGGCAAATACGCTAGTTTTCCAAAGTTACTTGTTATGACCCTGTATGTAAAACAGGGAGCAGGAGTCAAACTGGGAACTTCTTACCCTTCTATAGAAAAGCAATTTGAAATTGCATTTGTAGGTTATGTCTCAAATTTACAGGCAGGATAAGAAATGAGAAAGCTTTAAATTAGGTGCTCCACTGAATGATATTTTGTTGTGGTCTTTGGTTAGTTCTCCTCAGTAGTCAATTCCCTTAGCTATAGGTTTTGACCTCATGCCAGAATACTTTGGCTTAGCTTCTGTATGTTTGTTTTAATCCATACCTAGTGTAATTTGTCTCATAAAATCAGGAAAGTTTTCAAAAGGTGTTCTGAATACAGAGACCAATGGCGTCTGATTCTTGATTTACTCCTAAATAGAAGGCTAATCATGCTTCTTACATTACATTGGGGGCAGGGTTGTTTCTCTAAGTGACAGAAATTTGCTGGGATTGTGTATAGGAAGTCCAGAAATGAAATTTGTAACAGATGAAAAATATTCTCTGCCTTGTAGAAAAGGGAGTACGCACACTGGCATGTTAGGATACAATTTTTGTGGCATCTCCTGAAGAGCTTAGCACTGCTAATTAAGTACAGGAGTTAATTATCAATGGCAGGCAGTTAGGGACATGGCTGATTATTAAACCCTTTGGAAAAATTAACAGGGCTTGAGAAGTTTGGGATAAAGGGGCATTGTTTTGATGTTCCATAAAGTTACTCAGTGGTGCGTGCTAGCTGAACACTGACCACACGTGGAAACTGCATTTTTGTTTTGCAGTTCAAGGTGCTTTTGTCCTCTTGACAGGAGAAGTGTACGGGACCTTAATTCCTCTTTTGCTGATCTCACCTGATAACCACCTGTAGAAGTACTGGAAAAAAGCCAGGGAGAAAAAATCAAATTCATTTAAGGAAAAAAACAAAACCAAAAAGTTGGGAAAAGGGAGTTTTTCTCCAAAGGCTCTTTTAGATCCGTTTGCTCTGTGCTTGTAAACGTTTTATGTATGAAATCTATTTCAGGGAAACGTTGCAGTCGGTGCTATTTTATGTCATGTTAATACACTGTCATCAACTGTAAAATAGTATTAACTTGTGCTTATTCTAACAACCTTGACCAAAGTTTCTGCAAAGTAGCTGTTAAGAAGCTTCCACTTCTCTGGTCTCAACAAATTCTGCCATGTGAGCATCCTGACGCTAGCACTGTTGCTTTTTTCGTCGTGTTGATGGGGGCCAGGGCATGGGCGGGTGAAGGCTGGACAGACCTTTTACTATATTAGATTGTTTAAACTGTTCTAAGACAAATTGCATAGATAGCCGTTGTTTGGACTGGTTCTGTAGTCATGCTTCTGAAGGTGTGCAACTCCTGGTCCAAATAATGGCTGACTTGTTGTAGGAAAGAACTTGGGTTTAAAAAATTTCTTTTTTTTTTTGTTTGTGGTGGGCTTCTAGGAACATGCCAATATGATTCTTAACTACTGCTTTGGTCAAGTACAGTTAACCTTTTCCATAGTTATTAAATTCCAAGAGCTAAAGGTTCAAAGATTGGGTTAAATGTGTAGAAACCACGTTTTTGTGGAACAGTGTCACTTGATTGTCACATTAAAGTTTGGAAGTGTTTCTACTTTTTGCTAAGTGTAATTCTTCTGTTCAACAGCAGTGAGCGGAAGAGCATCTGCAATGTCAAACACTCCTACCCACAGCATTGCAACTTCTGTCTCCCAGCCTCAGACGCCAACTCCGAGTCCCATCATTTCTCCTTCAGCCATGCTACCGATCTACCCTGCAATAGATATCGATGCCCAGGTAAGCCTGCAGTGCTCACTGCAGCTCAGAGGCGTCGACCTCTTCTGCTTCTGCATCCTGAATAATTCAAGGGTAGTCAACAGCACAGGTGTGTAATGAATTGCCTTCCAGAGTCTTGATGTGCTGCTTTTAGAAAGCTTGTACAGCTCCCCAGAGAGTTGCAACCCACTTTCCTTTGTGCTCTCGCTGAACAAAAAGAAGGTCTTGGAATGAATAAACACTTGTTATTTGTTGTTGGAGTGATTATAACAAACAGCGAAGTTGAATTCTGACAGAAAGTACTTTTTTAAAATGTTGCACACTGTTGTGCTGGAAGTTGCTGGGCAGTGATCACCCAGCTTGAAACTAATATTAAATTTCTGGGTATTTTTTTAATAAAAGAACATAATGCAAGCTCTCATTCCCACTAGAGAAAAGACATTTTTGTATTGAAGTAGTCCTTTTTAAAAATTACTTTCATGTTGATTTACAGCTAGCTGGCCATCAAACAGAAAAAAATAATCATGGATGTACTGTGTAGTATATGTATGGCTCTGGACAATACATAACATGGCTAAGACATAGGCAGTGTGAGGAAGAGGAACAGCCTGAGATGGTTGTGGAAAAAGGGAGAGAAACCTCTGAAAAACCAGTCCTGGCTGCTTGAGTGGCTCATGGCACTTGGCTCCTGCTGTGAACGCATCCGGGAACTCTTGCCATAACCTGACCAGCCTTGTTGTGAGCTGGTAGAAACCAGTGCAGATCAAGTTTATGATGAGTTGCCCAGTACTCTGGGTCAAAATAAAGTAAAATTAACTTCTCATATAGCAAAGAAATGCATGTGATTGGGTGATTTTGTTATTTTGGTGGTGGCTGTTGTTGAAGAGGAGAGAGAGAAATTATAGTCAGTCCCTACGTTATAACTAACAGTACTGGTGGTCCTCTTGAGCTTCTCAGTTCTCTTTCAAATAGGATAGTGGCCATTTACACGTGCCCTCGCAGCACTGTAAAATGAAACGCACGTTGTTCCATTGCAGGTGCTGCTACTGAGAACTACCTACCACCAGAAATGCTCACTTGGAGACTCTGTACGAGTGCTCTAAAGGGAGAAAACTTGAAAGCAGAGCGTAAGCTCAAAGACTTCTGTATTATGTTCAGTTGTTTTGTTCCTTTCCATGGCTGTGTTATGTGAACTCACTGATTTCTGTAGTCAATTTCTATTGTTTGGAGGCTTCAACAACAGTAGTAGTGAGACAAGGCATTTTTTCCCCTGTGGTTTAACTGGATGTTTAAGAATTAAACACAGAATTCTTGCTTTCATTGTACCGTGCATCAGTCACAGTCAAGCAATGGTCGAGAAGTCCATCTAGTTAGCAAAGCACAGGTGAAATCTTGGTTCTGGAAGAATTTCTGTTCTTGTTGGGAGTTGTTCTCAACTCTCCCAACAGAGCTGACCTGAGAAATAGAATCCTGTTATGAACTTGAACGCAAAAGACAAGGGTGAGCTCGTTGGTAGACATGTCTTTAGTTTACAGAAGCTTTTTCTTTTGTCACAGGTATAGCTGTACGTGGGCTAATAGGCAGTATAACAGGTTGAGCCTGAGGAAGGCAGTACTTACCTTGTTGTGTGTATGATGTCTGTGTGTTTCAGACCGAGAGTAACCATGACACAGCATTGACACTTGCTTGTGCCGGTGGCCACGAGGAACTAGTACAAACACTGCTAGAGCGAGGAGCTAACATTGAACACAGGGACAAGAAAGGTACGTATCTTCTTGTGGCAGTGCATACCCTCTCCACTTCTCCGGTACATCCCACTAAATCAGCACACATCCTTTCTCATTCCAGGGTTTACTCCGCTTATTTTGGCTGCTACAGCTGGCCATGTGGGAGTTGTTGAAATCTTACTGGATAATGGAGCAGATATTGAAGCCCAGTCCGAGAGAACCAAGGACACTCCCTTGTCTTTGGCTTGTTCAGGAGGAAGACAAGAGGTGAAGTAAAGCTTAAGTCTTCAAAAGCAGTGCATAGGTCACATATTGTGTCAGTACAGTAAAGGAATCTGCTAGATATATAGAAAAAGATAAGAAGCGATCTATAAGCCAGAGCAGTACTGTGCAGACCACCTTAATGGCTGTAATCATTAGTGGCTCATCATGAAGCTTTCATCAGGCTAATATAGGTATGTAGGTGTAAAAAGGAATATGATGAGTGTTCCTGTTCAGAACCTGGAGTTGATGGATTGGTTCCATAAGTAAGTCAGGAGGACTTACTTTGATGGATTCTGGGCCATGATATACCAGAGTACTGCAGATGACTCCAGCATCTGTTAGTGAAAACATGAAAAACATTTTTCAAATGATTGATTAAAAGTAAATGTAGGGGAAGGTGGTTTTTTGATATTATGTGAAGTACTGTATTTTATGACTTAATGATGACATCTGTGTTTTATTTTTCTTTAATGGTTGTTAGAAGTCTCAGGTGTATAATTTTGTTAATGCTTGTGCTGTTTGGACTGGAAAAGCCACACTGGAAGCTACATATTCTGGTCCCCTTCCTCTGTGACTGACGGGAAATGAAAGAGGTTGGAGACACCTCTCCCACTTGAACAGGTTGTCTTCACAGTGCTACTGTGGCATTTAAAAGATTATTACTTGCCGATATAAAATCTTAATGAAAACTTGAAGCTCCTCTAAATTGTTTATAGTGCCATCCAGCAGATTTCAGATGCTGGAAGGTTAGCTGCAATAACAGTCCTGTGGTCTTAGTGGTCAGGGTCTAATCTAAACATGTTTTACGCTTAAAAGCTGAAAGCGGAGCAAATTAAACGTTGCACTGGAGATGACACAGTGGGTTTTCACCTCAGAGTTCTTTTTCTTAAGTTTCTAGACAGCTTAGTTTCTTGTCAAGTCTTCTGCAGAAACTTCATTACAGAATATAAACTTTGTGTGGAAGTATTTGGGTTGTAAATCAGTCTCTAAGGAAGGAATAATTATGGGAAAAGTGCTTGTGTTGTTAAACGTATGCAAACGTTCATTTTTCTAATGGCTCTTGCATAAGATATCAGTGTACAGTCTACACACCATTGGGTGTAGTGAGGTAAATGGAGAACAGAAGATAAAAGAGCACAATTGCTTTCTTGTTTGCTCCACAGCTTCAGTTGGAGGATGAGTTTTTAACTGAATGGTGAACTGAGCATTGAAATGAAGAGGTCAAAAAGCAAGAGTACTTTGTATACTGTATTCAAACAATCTCTGGTTTTGGCACCCTTTAAAGATGACTGAAATAATAATTAAAAGATCTCAAATTTTTCTTGCTATGTTGTGTAAATGGGTATGAATGGTTTAAGCATGCTAATGAGCAATCATGATTTGTAAAAGGAGTTTTACAGTGACTTTGGAAACAGTTTCAGCCAGAGTTTTAGGCAAGGAGCACAGGGAAGTAACTGAGTAAAATCACTTTCATACTGGTGGAAGATGTCAGTGGTATATTTAGGCTTCAAAAACTTTTGCCCTGGATAGATTTGCAAGTTCAGGAGAAAACCAGATGTTATTTCTTAAAACACTGCAGGTGGTGGAGTTGCTGCTAGCTCGAGGGGCAAACAAAGAGCACAGGAATGTTTCTGATTACACACCTTTAAGCCTCGCCGCTTCTGGTGGCTACGTGAACATTATCAAGATTCTGCTAAATGCTGGGGCAGAAATAAATTCCAGGCAAGTTCCCTTTTCACCCCTTCTCTCATGGTTTCTGTGGCATTCTGAGTTTTTTACCCTCTCCAGAAAGATTTCTTGAACTTTGTGGAGCAGAATCTTAACTATTCTTACATGATCACAACCAATGTATTGTTTAATTTGTAGTAGGCCTCTTACCCCTTGAGCTAGAAATGAAGGGTTTTGATTGTGCGTTTCAAATGCTCTTTTAATTTCCATCTCCCATTATGTTTTTTGTTAACTTGTTTCCCATATCATACGATCAGGCTCCTTTGTCAGAGACAGAAATCTTCCTTCTTGCTCTAGTTGGTCTGCTGGATTGAAATGAGTTCTGGGTTCTTTGAAGAGTGTGCGCGTGTGTGCTCATCCCTCCACTTTCCCTGTGCAGTGTAAGGAGAGCTTTTTCCCTGTGCAGATGCACGTGTGTGATGCTTCTGCATCCTTGGGGAGGTAGAAGAGTCAAAAGGGAGAGTCCAAACAACAGTTACACTCCTCATAAGAGATGCCTTTAACTTTACAGCAATGGAGAGGAAACATGCACAGTATCTCTAAGCAGAAACACTTGTCATAAGCAGTACTATTACGGAGAACCTCTTGTAGCTTCAGTAGTAGTTGCTGTGTAGCTGCTTCTTCTGTCTTGGATAAATACTCTGCCTTCACTAGTTCTGTTAAAGTTATTTCAGAAATGGGATTATGATTTAGAGAGTGGGTTTTTTTTCTTTCTTTGTCTTTCAGAACTGGCAGCAAATTGGGCATTTCTCCCTTAATGTTGGCAGCCATGAACGGGCACACTGCTGCTGTCAAGCTATTACTGGACATGGGCTCTGATATAAATGCCCAGATAGAGACCAACAGGAATACAGCACTGACTCTGGCTTGTTTCCAAGGGAGAACTGAAGTGGTCAGTCTGCTGCTGGACAGAAAAGCTAACGTGGAACACAGAGCTAAGGTAAGGAACAAAGAGCTGAGTAAGTCCCCAGAGGCAGGTGCTTATTGGTCATCATTTCTGTGGTCATCTGATGATTTCCTTGTCTTCTCTAGTTCAGTTGCCCAAACGGAACCATGTATTATAAAGAAAGTTATAAAAGGATTTAACGCATTGAAAAGGATACCAGCCATAAGCGTGGCGTTCTGTTCCTCTCTTTTTCTTGTGCTTAATGGTTGCTGTAGAGGAGCTCCAGAGGCCTTACATGATGCTGATAGCTGCTCAGTATTCTTCTTGTTTAAGTTATGTCCCCCTTTGACCTAGCCAAGTGCTTCTGAGATGCTGGCTGCCTAGGATCTCATAACGGAGGGAGGAAATGTGATTGGCATTATTTGTATAGTAACGTGGGCTCTGAGACTTGATGCTGATGAGGGCCACCGTGCACTGCTGCTCAGCGCAAGCTCTTCTCAGGCCAGCCATAGATGAGCGTGCCTTCAAAGTGCTGCTAAGCACTATAAAATAGGTCAGGTAACAACTGGAATCCTTACACCAGAGCTAGAAATACACTGCTGGAAGTTGAAATAAATCCTGGCTCTCAAGTAAAAGCCACCTCCCGCTCCCAACTAACTGCTTGCTTTTCCTGCTTGCTTATCTTTAGACTGGTCTCACGCCATTAATGGAAGCAGCTTCTGGTGGATATGCAGAGGTGGGCAGAGTTCTGCTGGACAAAGGTGCAGATGTAAATGCTCCTCCAGTACCTTCTTCAAGAGATACAGCTTTAACCATTGCTGCAGACAAAGGGCACTACAAATTCTGTGAGCTTCTCATTAGCAGGTGCTGTATTTGCATTTTTATTTGTGATTTTACCATACACCTTGAAGAAAAATATCTTGAATATGGCCCTACTTAGACTGATCTTAGACCCAACATACATGACAGGGTGGGAAAAGAGAGAGGTTCTGTGGCAACCATTACTA
Source organism: Merops nubicus (assembly GCF_000691845.1). Lineage (NCBI taxonomy): Eukaryota > Metazoa > Chordata > Aves > Coraciiformes > Meropidae > Merops > Merops nubicus. The sequence goes on along the minus strand of NW_008601053.1, from coordinate 10,401 downwards.
TGAATTTTTATTTACTGAAAGTGATCAAATAAAGTTCTCTTTGGTGTTAGGCTGCTCACTTTTGCCCAAAAGGACTAACTTTTTCCTGTCTCACTGAATTGTCACTGTTAGAAATAAACAATTTCTTGTAAAGTGTACATACATGGTACTCATAGTCATGCCACACAACCATTTTAGATTGTAGCACTGAGTCCCTAAACAACAGAAGATGCAGGTGAAGTGTGTGTCCGAATAATTCCCTGGTTTTATTAGAGGGATCACTATGCACATTCAGTGTAACTCTGTTTCCTGGGTAGTTTTGGCTACGTTGTTTTCCAAGTAGTAGCACTGGTTGCTGGCTTGCTCTTGAAATGTTGCAACCTGTTTTGAGTAAGGTAATGAGGAATACAGTGTATTGATGGTTGGGAGTTAATGAACTAATTAGAGAAGCTTCAGAGACAGCTAACAAACAGAATGATTTAGAATATTAAAATTTTTTTTAGACTGACTTGAAGCTCTTGACAGCATCAGAAGAAACAAAAAAGCAATTTTTGGGAGCGCTCGGTGAATGCTGATGTTTGATGTAAAAATGTGTGTTGAATTTTACCCTATTGTTCTTGTGTTCCATGTCTGCTTTACCAGTCTGGTTGATACATGGAGGATTTTGATTGAACATGTTTGTCATTGTAGAGGAGCTCACATTGATGTGCGAAACAAGAAGGGGAATACTCCACTGTGGCTGGCAGCAAATGGAGGACACCTAGATGTTGTCCAACTGCTTGTTCAAGCTGGAGCTGATGTGGATGCTGCAGATAACAGGAAAATAACTCCTCTTATGGCAGCCTTTCGAAAGGTAGAACATGAACTTCAGCTTTGGACTTAGCCAGTATTGTCCCTACACGGTTGTTATAAATAGGACGTAGCTGACAGAAATTAGATATTTAAAAATACGTCAACTCATTTTAATACTTGGCATTGAATCCTCAAAACTAGGTATATGTGTCACCTATGTAATATCCATGTTAATTTCTAGTAGCAGTTTGCTTTATAAGCACTTTAACTGAGGCTGGTTCTCATGAGCCTCTTGAGAGGTAAAAACAGCAGTGAAAAATTTGCAGTGAAAATCTGTGTTGAGGGAAGGGGGGGGACAAGATTTAGTTTGTTTCCTCTCCAAGAGAGTATGAGCACTTTTGCAAAAAAAAAAAAAGAAATAAAAATTAGAAGGGCAGTTTAGCCTAGTTTGACTCTAGGGATGGTTGTTGTTATCAAAGGAGTGTAGTTCAAGGGCTGCAGTATTTGAAAAATTGCACGGTTGTAGGAGCCTGCAACTTTTAAGTTGCCAGAGGTGGGCATTTGAAAACAAATAGTTTAAAAATAAAGTTTGTGAAAGTCTGGCTGGAGTAAGGGCAATGTGACAAGAGGTACCATATTGCTTGTCTCCTCTTGTCATACATGTGAGGAAGCATCCCTCGCTAGCTTAGGAGGCAATAAAGATCAAATTTTAAAGAACAACTAAAAAGGAGATTTAGTTAAATACTTTTAATGAGTGCTTGGACTAAAATGAGTGTTTTTAGCAAACCAGAAGCAGCTTTTTCAGGGTCTTTTCTCTCACTTTTCAGGGTCATGTCAAAGTGGTGCGCTACCTAGTGAAAGAAGTAAACCAGTTTCCATCAGACTCGGAATGCATGAGATACATTGCCACAATTACTGACAAGGTAAGATTGTAAGTAAGGAAGTTGTTGAGAAGGAGTAGAGCTGTGACTTAGCTCAAGAGTCGATGGTACGAGTGCTCTTTAGCTTCCTGGAACATGAGATGTCAGCCAGATGATGGTGCCAGTTGAAATTTTTCATTTTAAAAACTAGCAAACAATAGGAGCACGTGGCCACGGTACCTTTGCGCGCCTCAGTGCTGTGAGAGCAGTAGTAAAGGTGGTGGGGTTTATTATCCATTCTTATTTTCAAGTCTCCTCCCAGTCGTTGCCTCACTCTGCTCTGCATTCCTCCCTGTTGAGCAAGTTTATACTGAATTTATGATGGCTTTTGAACTGGGGTCGAGATAACAGAATGAACTTCTGCTAAGACTGTGAGATTAAGTATGAAGATACATAGTCTTCCTCTGGTTTGTACTAGGAAGAAAACTGATAACTTAATGGACAGTAACGTGGTTTCTTGTAGCGTATGAAATTAATTGTGATGAGTGTGTCGAGGCTCAAGAGGTGCGAATCTTTTAAATCAGTACATGTTTTATTGCCAGTGGCTGTGATCACTGGCTGCTGTCGTGGGTACCTTATGCCTTCAAACATTTTCACTGCTATGCAGCCAACGTGGTTGTGTATGAAGAGGAATTCACTGGAGGGAGTTTAAAGTTCTGCCTCAAAAGTCACCTGTTGAAATGCTGGGGTTTGAACCCCGAGCCCCCGAATTAAGGTTGACATATGGGTGATTCCCACAGCCCTTCATAAAGAGGTGGTGAGTTTGCCTTATAGCTTCCCCCCAGGGTGCGGCCGGCCCTGCAGGGAGAGCCA
>NW_008601053.1:0-7836 GCF_000691845.1 Merops nubicus | reverse complement strand
GACCACTTGCAGGGAGTCAGGAGTGTCTGTCTGTGGAGTGCACTCCACAGAGCTTCCTGGTTCAGGGCAGACCTCCTGACTCTCCCTGGAGCTGGGCCCCGGTCCGTTTAGACCTTGGTGAACGCGGGCTAATCAGGTGAGAGTCTCTGTGTGGGCGCCTTTTTCGTATTTGTTTAGCTTTCTGGTCTGGCTGTTTCCCTTGTCAACTATTGGAAACCTCGGTTCTCTGTTTATACCACCTGTTGTGGTCTGAGTCATGTCTTATCTGGGATCGTTGGGGGTGGCATCAGTTATATACAAGCTGGTTGACTTGTTTGTACCCCTGGCAGTCAGTCATGTCATGAAGTTTTTGCTTACAATACAGTCTACTTATTGGTTTCTCCTTCTGCTGGTTATGTCATTCATGTTAGGCCTAGGCATTGGCGGAACACCTGTGCAAGTCATGCAATGGTTAATAAATTACAAGTATAGTAAGTGTTGCCATGCTGCATTCTGACACTCCCAGCATTACTTGTTCAGACAGAAGGTTGATATATTTTGTCATTTCAGGAGATGCTGAAGAAGTGCCACCTGTGTATGGAATCAATTGTTCAAGCCAAAGATAGACAGGCTGCTGAAGCCAACAAAAATGCAAGCATACTTTTAGAGGAACTAGACTTGGAAAAGGCAAGTTGACAGAGTTTAGAGCTGTGAATATTTGATAAAATTCCAATTTCAAGTTCATTCAAGACTGTAAGATCGATGACAGTATGTATTAAAGTATAGAAGTTGGTGTAATTAACATAATTACAGTGTCTAGAGATGGACACCTTGTTCAGGTAATCTTTGAACTTTACTTGGGTTGCTATTCAGAGAAATCGGATCAAAAAAACTCCAACTATTTCCTCTGAAATAATACTGTACCAAAAGAAGGATTTTTGAGTGTATTTTTTTTTGTCGGTTCTATGATAAATGGGCATTTTCCAGTCACAGTGGTGTGGATTTTAGGTCTAAACCATATTTTGTGTCTTAACTAAAAAAAAAAAAAAAAAAAAAGTGAAAATATATTGTATAAAAAGTATGTACTAGATACAGCATATTAAAAGTACGCTGTGGTTACTAGAGGCAATAGCACTGTAGTGGAAATTGGATAGACAACTCAAAATACACATGTAGTGACAAATGTGCACAGTTTCTCTTCAAGCTAGCTTAAGCTGTTTTGATTCCTGATCTTTGGAAGGGAGATGGGTGTTGTTGGGGTTGTACTGCTGAGACACACAAGGTTGCACAAGAAAGCCTGGAAACATGTCTTGGAAGACTGACTTAGGTTTATATGGTGTCTGTTCTCTGTTTCTATGCTGTCCTTCTGTGAACAAGAGCAGTCTGTTTGGGAGAAAAATACACATGGAAATATGGATCATAGAGAATTTAGCTTCTGTGTTGTAAATGTGTTAGTCTAAAATACAAGTTGAGCATCCTAGGAAGTTGAAAGCATTTAGCTTTTCATGAAGTGTGTTGTACATCTTGTAGTAACTCTTCCACGTGCTTGACTTTTAGCTAAGGGAAGAAAGCAGGAGGCTGGCTTTGGCTGCCAAAAGAGAGAAAAGGAAGGAGAAAAGAAGGAAGAAAAAAGAAGAACAACGACGAAAACTAGAAGAAATAGAAGCAAAAAATAAAGAAAATTTTGAACTTCAAGCTGCTCAGGAGAAAGAGAAGCTAAAACCTGAAGGTGATTTTAGATATTTGCCTTATTTTTAAAACAGTCTTGATTCTATTCCTGGTGTTACAAATGGTTTTTCCTGACAAAACTTAAATACAAGGTTTCTTAGGACCTGTTGAGCATTCCTTTGCCTTTACCTTTTCTATTAAGCCAATAGATAAACGTGATGGCTTCACTAAGAGTTACGGGTCAACTTTACCATGAGGATGGTGTTGGCTTGGTTTTCTTTTTAATTCCAGATCCCAGTATTTAAAACCAAGTAATTCTTTTTTTTCTTTTTAGCTCACAAACAGAATGGTGATAAGTATTAGGTGAATCAACAGACAATATGGAAAATTCCAAATATGCATCCTTATGTTATTATCCATTGAAACCTGGCTGTTCTGTATCTTGTGGCATGAGTTTCATGTGGTTGAAGAATGAAAAAAAAAAAAAAAAAACCAAACCAAACCAAAACAAAAAAAAACTGAAGAATGGTTTCCACTGTTTGTTCCCTCACTCTGGTAGACTGAAAGGACATTTGATAGATCAAGTGTGATGTGGGCAACAAAAGCATGCAAGTATTCTCAAGCCTGCTAAAAAAGTGCTGTTTTTTCACTCTTCCACCAGATGATCCAGAAGTCCCGATGGAGCCTCCCAGTGCTACTACTACAACCACCATAGGGATATCTGCAACTTGGACAACATTAGCGGGTTCCCATGGGAAGAGGAACAATACCATCACCACAACAAGCTCCAAAAGGAAAAACAGGAAAAACAAAGTAGCCCCTGATAATGTTCAGATCATATTTGATGACCAACTCCCAATTTCCTATAGCCAATCAGAAAAAGTGAATGGGGAGTCGAAGAGCAGCAGCACGAGCGAAAGTGGTGACAGCGACAACATGAGGATTTCCAGCTGTAGCGACGAAAGCAGCAATAGCAACAGCAGCCACAAAAGTGACAATCATTCTTCCACAGCCGTTACTAACACACAGAGCAACAAGAAGCAACCGTCGGTTCTCGTCACTTGTCCAAAGGACGAGAGGAAAGCAGTTACTGGCAAGTCATCCATCAAGTAAGTTGCTGTGGCAGCACAGCTTTAAGGTGGTGGTTGCCCTACGTTTGAACGCTGTGACCTTGTCTTTGAGGACTTGGGTTCTTAAATGGGTTGTTGGGAAGAGGATAAGGCAGTGCTTCCCTGCTGTGGTGCATATGTATGTAAGGAGCATAAATGTTGCTGCAGTATGAACTTGAGCTTAGTAGATTCTGACGGCAGAAATCTTCCAGTCGACCTGGAATGAAGCAACTGGTGGGAGATTTTGAGATGTAACCATCTTAATTTAAGGAACTTCTTAATAGTATTCGTGCTAAAAGAGAAAAAGAGGGAGGGGGTGGAGCAGGGATGAAATTCAAGTCATCTACTTTTTTTTTTTTAAATACTGTGTAATGACGTCACTTAATTTCTCTTGAAGGTTGTCTGAAGTTATTAATGAAGTGACGAGTAATTCCTTGTCGACTTGTACAAAATCTGGTCCCTCTCCCCTTTCTTCTCCAAATGGAAAGCTAACCATCGCTAGTCCTAAACGTGGTCAGAAAAGGGAAGAAGGATGGAAGGAAGTTGTGAGAAGGTAAGCAGAACATTCCTGTGACTCCCCCTTGTTGAGTCACTCCTGTGACTCCCCCTTTTCCAGAATGTTTCATCTACTGTATCCCTGTCTGGCATTACTGAATGACATTCTTAGCAGATCTGATAAGTAACAGCAATTTTGTGAAAACTGAACCATAAATTTTAACGTAGTCTTTACTCAACTTGCCCAGTGCTTTGTGCTGTGGAAGCATTTCCCAGTTAATATTGTTTCTTTTTTGTATAGATCCAAGAAGGTTTCTGTTCCTTCAACTGTGATTTCCAGAGTCATTGGCAGAGGAGGATGTAACATCAATGCGATACGTGAGTGCACGGGAGCACACATAGACATTGACAAACAGAAGGACAAAACTGGAGATAGAATAATAACGATAAGGTAAGCAGGCAGCTTGATTTGCTCCTTCCTGGGGGATTTTTTTTCATTGTACAACACTTCTCTGTATAGAAAAAAGAAAAAGCTTGACCTTGTTGTCCACTGAAACATCATGTTGTGGCAGGGGAGATGAATGGGTTGGGGAAACCAAGAGAACAGCTGGTTGGTGCCACCCCATGGGTATAAAAGACTTTTGAGATAAGGGGACAGCTTACAAGTTAGGCTTCTGTGTTTAGACTTGTTTAGAGATGGCTATACATGTAGGTGTATGTGGGGAAGTAAACATTTTAACCATATTGGGTTTTTTGGAGTCAGACTTCTCAACTTGACCTTCTTAAATAATTGTCAGCAGTGAGAACATGCCAGACTGGGTCTTCAGGTAGAGAAATATTTTTCTGTCTGCATTAGCGTGACGGAAGGCAGGCTGGAGCATGTGTTGGACATACTTCACTATAATGTATGTAAATGCTTTAGATAACACTTTGCCTTTTCTCTTCCTTCTTTTCTGTAGGGGTGGCACAGAATCAACAAGACAGGCCACACAGTTGATCAACGCTCTCATTAAGGATCCAGATAAGGAAATTGATGAACTTATTCCAAAGAACCGCTTGAAAAGTTCGGCTGCAAACTCCAAAATAGGGTCGTCGACACCTGCCACCACTACAGCTGCTAACAGTTCTCTCGTGGGCATCAAAGTGACCACTGTAGCTGCTTCGTCAACGTCTCAGACTGCCTCCGCACTCACCGTGCCTGCAATTTCTTCAGCATCTGCTCACAAAACCATTAAGAACCCCGTGAATAACGTGCGGCCTGGTTTCCAAGTTTCTCTTCCATTAGCATATCCTCCTCCGCAGTTTGCACACGCTTTACTTGCTGCTCAGACTTTCCAGCAAATCCGTCCGCCTCGGTTGCCCATGACACACTTTGGAGGTACTTTCCCACCAGCTCAGTCCACATGGGGCCCGTTTCCCGTTAGGCCGTTGAGCCCTGCAAGAGCTACCAACTCACCGAAACCTCACATGGTGCCTCGTCATAACAGTCAGAACAGCGCCGGTTCTCAGGTGAATTCAGCAAGTTCTTTGACAACCAGTCCAACAGCTACAACCAGTTCCGCAGCTTCTACTGTGCCTGGTTCTTCTGCAAACAGCGGTCCGAGTTCACCTTCAGTTAGAAGACAGCTGTTCGTCACGGTCGTGAAGACATCGAACGCCACGACCACCACAGTGACGACCACGGCGAGCAACACGAGCACAGCGCCAACGAACGCCACGTATCCGATGCCAACTGCCAAAGAACACTACCCCACGTCTTCCCCCACGTCTCCCTCTCCCCCCGTGCAGCCGGCGGGCGTTTCCAGAAGCAGTCCTTCCGACTGCGCCGCGGCCTCTCCCAACAAAGGCGCGCCGTCATCTGATGCGGAGGTGGGTAGCCCACCGGCGGTGGAAACGGGCAGCTCCACCAGCAGTAGGCAGCCCGGTTCTGGAGGCGGCAGCTCTTCCGTGCACCCCGCTCATCAGCAGCCTCCGGGAGCTCCTCTGCAGGAGGCCAGGCCCCCTCTCCAGCAACCTCAGGTTCCCGCGCCAGATTCTCGCATGGTTGTGCCTCCAAGCTTAGCAGCGACGAGCTCATCTGCTCCTGTGGCAGGTCCAACGAGCACCCCGAGGACCTACCCCGTGTCTCAGACATCAGTGGGGTCTTCCCAGCCCACAGCTAAGATGGAGACCCCGGCCATCAGACCGCCCGGCCATGGGAGCGGTGGCGTCCATAAGAATCCAGCTCCTGTGCAAAATTCTTCTGTTGCGGTCCTCAACGTGAATCACATCAAAAGGCCCCACAGCGTTCCTTCTTCAGTGCAGCTTCCTTCTACCTTAAGTACACAAAGTGCTCCTCAGAATTCAGCCCATCCAGCAAACAAACCCATGGGTAACAATTTCAGTGCTACTTTACCATTCGGGCCCTTTAGTACGTTGTTTGAAAACAGTCCTACGTCTGCTCACGCCTTCTGGGGAGGTTCCGTCGTTTCATCTCAGACAACACCAGAGTCTATGCTGTCAGGAAAGTCGTCTTTTTTGCCAAATTCAGATCCTTTACATCAGTCTGATACTTCCAAAGCCCCAGGTTTTAGGCCACCGTTACAGAGGCCAGCTCCAAGTCCCTCAGGTAAGTCCGTGTTTTTTGTTCATACCTTAATAATACACTTAAAGAGCAACTGCTGCTTTTGTCTTCTTCTGAAGCACCACCTGACAAATCTAATTAATTGTTCTGCAGCTGATGAGCCTGACAGAAGTCGGGTTGAGGCGTTCTTTTTGCCCTTCCATTCTACTCTTCCGTGATAGCTGAGATAATAAAACTCTTTGCTGTCGTTTCCACCTCCCTTCCCTACCACCAGCTAATAACCATTCTCGTTTGTGACAACTTGCTTCTTGCCCTGAGGCTGCAGAAAAATACGCAGCGTCCTCAGGACATTAGGATGGTGGAAAAAAATCGTCTTTTGAGGTGAACTTTTAATAAGAGGTGTGTTTTCTTAACTACTGAATTCGATCAAGAAACTGCATTTCATTGACTTCTTGAATTTCGTAGAGAAATGTTTGGCCTTCTGCACAGAGGGGCTGTCGCAGAACTTGTTTTTGTTGCTCCCAGAAAGTCAGTACCGTCTGTGCCTGATGCAGTAGGACCTGTGAGTTGTTTATGTAGCTTTGTTTATGAGCAAGAGATGCAACAGCTGTTTTGTTTTTTTATTTTGTGAATGTCATGGTGTGGAGTAGCTTTTGAGGCTCTCTCCATGAATTTTGTAGATTTAATATTTCGCTTTGTTCTTAGCATTTTGACTTGGGCACTCTCTACGCTGTGTATCACCCGAGTACGCCTCTGGGTTCTTGAGTAAAACAATGCTCCCACCACGGGCCTACTTTTATCTCAACAGTGTCTTTTTTGGAAGGCTGCAGGCGCAGCAGATTAACTCAGAGGTGTCTGTAGACTCAGGAAGTATTACCTTTAGTTCATAGGAAAGAAGAACCTGAGAGTGTGAAGAATTTGGCAAAATGTCAAGATTGGATCTTGATAAATGAGAATCTCTTGTCATGTGCTTTATGGGCAGGGGAAAGATGTGAGTGCCCCAGCAGCTGGGTGGTAACGAGCTTCCTTAATGGTTTTTGAAACTTAAAATCCGAAGGTGGTGTTGTTCCGTTGAGGAGAATATTATAGGGGTAATAATTCTTGAATTTAGAATACCTTGGCTAATTAGTGCTCTTTGAGTTTCACAAAATATGTTTTTCCTAAGCAAGTGAAAATGTATCCCTGGGTTGAAAAAAAACAACCACCACTTCATTGTTGATCCTGGTATATGTAGACATCGTTCTTCAACTAAAACATTAATGGAGAAGGTCTTTCAATATTTAGTATTATTTCTACCATTCTTGATACAAAATCATACTTCAGAAAATACACAAACCTAGAACGTTTAAATTACAGGTTAATAAAATCTTCAGTTCTGTGTCTGATGTCCAGTTATATCAGAAGGTGTTACATTCCCTTAATTTATTTGTGTGCGAGGTGCCTGCATTCTAACATAAGAGTTGTTCTTGATTTATGTATACAACAGAACTGCCAAGACTTCGAGAATATGAAGACTCCTAGCTTGCTTTGGAAAATAGTAACACACACACCCCTAATTAGATAAAAGTTTTCCTTCTTTCTTGATTATTTTCATGATATAGGTGACCTCTTGATGGATATTTTGGAGTACTGGGAGTCACTTGTGCCCATTTCTCTCCTAGGTATCGTCAGTATGGATTCACCCTATGCTTCTGTAACACCACCTTCTACACACCTGGGTAATTTCGCCTCCAACCTTTCGGGAGGTCAGATGTACGCCCCTGGGGCACCTCTTGGTGGAGCACCTGCAGCTGCCAATTTTAACAGACAGCATTTTTCCCCGCTTAGTTTATTGCCTCCATGTTCATCAGCATCAAACGGTGAGCTTGAGTCAATGTGAAACTAGTTGAGAAGCTGTTGTACAAACTGTGGCCTTGTACACTGCCAGTTTTAGGTAGACTTTTCTAGTTGTGATAATTTTTAACTTCAGGGTTTTAGAAACTGTTTTTAACCTCTACAGAATCATAGAATCCTTTTGATTGG
>NW_008601052.1:0-19785 GCF_000691845.1 Merops nubicus | reverse complement strand
ACCTCCGTGTCACTTGCCGCGGCGAGACGCAAAGTTTCCTGGTGTCGGACTCGGCGCACACGACGTGGGCGGATGTGGAGGCCATGGTGAGCGCAGGCGTCCCGTCCCGTCTCGTCTCGTCCCGTCCTCCCTCAGAGCGCGCGACAGGGGCAGGGCCACAGTCTGTGACAAACGGTGTTTTATTCTGATGTGGCTTCATTTTTTGTTTTAGTGTTAACAGGAACTTTTACTATTGCTGCGTAAGGTCGCTTGTTTTTCTGTGTGAGCTGTGTGCTTTGCTCTTTTTGCCAGTTACGGGTAATTGGTTTGGATACTACCCCTGTAAAGTACAGGCTGCTCTTACATCTCGTTCTTTTAACAGTCTGTGACAAACGGTGTTTTATTCTGATGTGGCTTCATTTTTTGTTTTAGTGTTAACAGGAACTTTTACTATTGCTGCGTAAGGTCGCTTGTTTTTCTGTGTGAGCTGTGTGCTTTGCTCTTTTTGCCAGTTACGGGTAATTGGTTTGGATACTACCCCTGTAAAGTACAGGCTGCTCTTACATCTCGTTCTTTTATTTATTGAAGTAGATACAGTGAAGTAGCAATCTTTTTTTGCTTATAGAGCATTTTCCTGAAGATTTGTCTTTACTTTCTGGAATATCGAGTCTCTGATATTTTGTTTTGTGCTTCCTGATGCCTTCTGTGTGCCAATCTTAATGTAACTGGATTTGTTAGTGGGCCATGCATGCATAGACAGTTGCTTACGAAGGTCTGTATACCGTGCCCTTGGTATATTGGAAGAGTTTTTGTGAGAATGTTTATATCCGGTGCTATTAAGTGCAAAATCTCGTATTGGCTGACATTGAAAATGTGTAGTAAAGTTTCTCTTGGTTATGATGAAACTGCAGTATTGTGTTTGGGGGTTGTTGTTTTTTGTTTGTTTGTTTTAAATTGTGTAGCAACTGTTCTGGGTTTTTTAGAGCTTGATCTTGAAGTTACATCTTAGATCTTGCCAATATTTTATTTTCTTCTTCAGGCCTTCTTTTTTTTTTATCTGACATATTCCAGTGTACCTTGTAGGTGGTTCTTGCATTGTGAATTACTCAAATTCAGAGTTTGAACTGAATCATCTTCGTTCATTGTATTTCATTCTTGTACAAGAGGTGCTAGATCAGGCTTAAAATAATTGGTGACAAGTAGACCCTCCAGGAATGTCTGAATTAGTCAGAATCCTACTTGCATCAAAGCTGGAAGCAGATTGCTCTGTAAGCATGGTGTTGCCCTTAATCCTAAGTAGTCTGAGAGCGAGGGTGTGTGTTTGTTCGAGGTGTGGTGTTCTATTACAGTAGTGCTTCTCTAGCCGCCTGTCTCTGCACTGTGTTGTGTGAATTACTGTTTCAAGGTAGTGTCAATTAAACTGTCTCCTATGTTTTAATGTATTATTAAACATGTCTGGTGTTTATAAGCGATAAACCCTTTGCTGGTTCTAACCTGAGTTTTAGGAGAACAGTCTGTGGTGCTAGACAATGTAGATGCAGACCACAGTTTCTTCTTGACACACTGAGTTGGTTCTCTTACTGCACTCCCCAAATTAATTTGGAATACATAATTGGAAGAACCTGCCTGTAGCACATTTGTTGCAGAATGTATGTAACTATGTCATTGTGCTCTTATAGTGCTACGTAAGTCCCAACCATTTGCTGTCTTCTAAGGCTGATAGTGTTCTTCTGTTGGGTCGGGGCAAGCAGGAAGTGTCTGGATATACCCGTTTTTCAGAGAGAGCTTTTTGTCAATAAAAATACACCTTGTGTAGTTAAACATAAAAATGCACATGAGAGACTGTTATTCAACGTAGGGAAACATTTATGGTTCACTTGATGCTTTTCATTCTGCCCTATTGATGCAAAATACAAAATAGCTGCTCAGCCTTTTTCTCCTAATTCTGACCTCTATGATGGATTTATATGTTCAGCTATACAGTGCGTTAGCCAGTGAGTAGTACAATGAGCTTTTTCCTCTTTTTATACTTGAATTAGTCCTAGTTTATCACAACACGAATAGATTTGTGGGAGGAAAGGCTGATAACCTGTATGAATTGTATTCCTGGTTATTTTTATATAAAAGTTAGCATTTGGTGATTGTTTTAGCCTTTGTGCATTGCAGTGTTTACCATGACTGAGTTCATTAGCCCTCAGCTAGTCCTCTTATAATAGAAAGGTGATTATTATTTATTTTGGAGTAAACATTAACTAGAGAGAGTGAAACACAAGCAAAACTATTTTTTTTCTTTTCGTTATAGGAAGTTAGTAAAGGTTGGAGGCAGGTGCTAGGGAGAGTTGTTCAACTCCACAAGAGTGGATTCTGTAAAACAGTGTTTATTTCAGCTGAGAAACTGAAGGGAGGGGTGGAAGGGTTAAATTTTTTTTCCCCCCTCTTAATAATTATGATTGACAGAAGACATCTGTAGTCCTGTCTCATTGTGGTTTTGTGTTCTTTTTTCCTTAAAGGTTAAAGTTTCATTTGACCTGGACAACATTCAGATCAAGTACATTGATGAGGATAATGATGAGGTAAAATACCTGTTACTCCACCCTCCCAAAAGGTCTACCAAAATATAACTTCTGAGAATTTTTCTGTTTCTTGATAATTTGTAGTGGGTCCTTCAGGAATGTCTTATGCATATCAGAGGTGATGCCTCCCCCCTCTTTGTTAAGAAAATAGCTGTTAGTCTGTGGTTTCACTCTTAGTTTGGCATAGTTATTTTAAAGTATTTTTTTAGATGTTACTGCCTTTTTTCTTTTTTCCTTACCCTGTAGAAGCAGCCAGTGGCTCTATGTGGTGTGAGGTAGTGATGCTTCCATTGAGGAACTTCTTTTATTTTTCATTTTATGAGAATAAGGTATTTGTAACTATTTGTGTTTACAGTCATGGGTAAAGCCCAGTCTCTTCAATCTACACTTCTTCCTCTGAAAAATGTAGGTCCTCCGTCATTCGCCTATGTTTACTTCAGTGATCTGGTGTACTCAAATCCTCTGCTTTTTTTTTTATTCAAATGCTATAATCTCCAAGCAGATTACTGACTCGGAAAACAAATTGGTTATTTCTAGTTGCCCTTGTTGAGTAACTTCCGGGGTGGCATAACCTCACCCTTTCATATCCTTTCTGTTTATCTGGAGATTTAGAGCAGAATGTAGCTCTCAAATGGAGTGTAACTTTTGCAAACTCTGTTCCACAACTTGGTTTGGTGCTCTAGAAAACTGCAGAGATGGGGATCTTTGTGGGTTGGTGGTTTTTTGGTGTGTTGTGTTCTTTGTTTGGTTTTTGGGTTTTTTCCCCATAAGGGGAAATGTCAAGATGCTTCCAGCAACATCTCAGGGAAAGTTTAGGGTTAGTGTGTTTTTTTTTTTTCTTTCTTTCCCAGCCTGTATCTGTGTAAGTATATAGCTGCATCTGCTAAAGATGTTTTTCAAATGCTAATAAAGTAAACATTTTTCAGAATCGTGCAATGCTGTAGTGATTAAATAGCTTCTTGTGTTATAACTTCTAAGTGCAAAATTGATAAATGAGCACATGTAGAAGATAGACTTGGCTTGTATCTAAATCTTGAAACATTTAACTGTTCTTTTACTGGGCATTAAAAGCAACTGAGTCCAACCTCTGTTTACTTGTATAGTGATCTCAGTGGTACAGGTGCCAGCTTAATGCCAGTAGATGACACCATGCTTGTTCTGGATTCTAGTAGATGCCAGAGACCATGCTTATTGTGCAAATCTAGTAGAGAACACAGTCTGCTCCAGAACACCACAGCATTGATTAATGATTAAACAAGGCAGCAATAACATATCTGAAGGAGTGGTATTCTGGAACCTCTGAATAAGAGTACATTTATTCTGAAAGGTTGTTATTTTTGAGAGAATCACAAAAGCTTATAAGTGACTATTCCTCACTGTTGTTTCTCTTTGCAGGTCTCTGTGAATAGCAAAGGTGAGCTGCTACTTTACTGAAGTGAAAACAATAAACAGACCAAAGCTGTTGTTCATGTTTTTGGAGAAGCAGTTGAGAATGCTTGCTTTTTGATTTTTGGATTTTATGTATGGTTTGGCATCAAATCCTTCCCAAATGAAGGGGTTTATGGTCTATAAGAACAGATTGGAAATAACTACATTAATGCAGTCCTAAGTCTAGGCTGTGAGAACATGTTTGTTTGTTGGTGTACATACAACTTCTTTCAGTAGCACTATTTTAAAAGAATTTGCAAAATGTGTGGGAGATGTTTCTTGGTGTAAGGGTCCCTGAATACTGTGTGCTAAACTTATATCTGCTGTTTGAGACAGGGAAAATTCACATTCAACATGGCAATTCAGCCTTTTTTTTTTTTTTTTTTTAGAAGAATACGAAGAAGCTCTGAAGGTAAATGCTCTCTTTGACTTTTTCAGTATGTTCATTCTTCTCCAGTTTAAATTGGTGTAGCTAAGAAGGGACAGCATTACCTGACCTGTGGCCTGTGCACATCGGAATAGCTTAGTTTTCTATGTTTGGACAGTAGCTTGAATGTTTTGTTAGTTTTTTTTCCATCCAGGCTAATCTTTATTTGTATAAATTAATTGAGTAGGCAGTTGTGATTCAGGGCCCTGAGCAAATTGATTATGAAATTAAATTGAAATGGCTGCCTTTCCTGGACACTTAAATATTAGTCCTGTGTTTGGAGATACAGAGATATATATCTCTCTCTATATGTATTATTGGAGATATTGTGAACCCTTTAAATATCTTGCCATGTAGTCTTTATTGCCAGAGAGTACAACATTAAAACTTTAATAGGTATCAATGCTTACTTCATAAGCAGTTCCTTTTACTTTGGCAAAATAAGAATTACTTTCCTTGAAATTTCATTTGTACA
This sequence comes from Merops nubicus, assembly GCF_000691845.1. Taxonomy (NCBI): domain Eukaryota; kingdom Metazoa; phylum Chordata; class Aves; order Coraciiformes; family Meropidae; genus Merops; species Merops nubicus. The sequence continues at coordinate 14,903 of NW_008601052.1, read as the reverse complement.
ATATTAATGCTTTCAGAACTTTTTGCTAGTGGTCTGAATATCAAATATGATAATAATTTGAAGATAAACATAAATTTAAGTTTCTTCTAACTTCCTGGACAGAATCTCTGTTATTTACTGGCCCATATGAACAGTTTTATTGTAGATAAAAATTCTGCAGACTGTCTAATTATCCTTTTGCTTCTAAAAAAGTTTTTAATAAGCCGACTGGTAATTTTTAAGAAAGTCAGAGTACAATATCAGCCAACTGTACCTTGGCATTTCACTCAGTTTTTCTTTTTGTGTGTGTTAGTCTTTCCCAGCCTCTCCAGTGTAGTGTCGTGCTGTATTTTCACAGAATTTTGTGTGTTGATTTTAAATGGAATAAATACGGTGTACGTATGTACTGTTTATTTAGATTGCAGTTAAACAAGGAAATCAGCTCCAGATGAACGTATATGAAGACTCTTCTCTGAGAGAAACGTCATATTCTTGTGCTTCACAACTATGCGAAAAAAACGTGACAGAAGAGTTGGCACCTCTCAAAGATGAGAAGAAACCTCTATTGCAGTATTCCATGCTAGCTCAGGAGTTAGAGGAACACTTAAAAAATGAAAAGGAGATGACAGTTCAGGTAGGTTGCAGAACTGGACTGTATACTCATTGAAACAAAGAACTCATAAGTGTAGTTCACATTATAGACTGATCACTATCTGTACCCACACCTAAAAACTTGTCATTTGTAGCTACCTGCACCCATTGAAACTTGCAAAATTGTTTGAATGTATTCAAGAGGATATTTTGATGCTGCATTTAGAAATACAGATTGTTTCATGTTCACCGTTCCGAAGTGTTTTGATAAACAAAGCAGTTGGACTCTTGAAGCCCTGATTGGCATCTATTAGCTTGAGGTTAATTGATTTATTTGGCTTGGATGTGTAATTACACTCAAATGCTAATAAGGCAGAAATCTTTCAGGGAAATGCAAGTGGCTTCCTTGTGCTGCTTTTCCTCTTTCCCGAAGAACTTGAAATCATTTTTTTTTTTTTTTTTTTTTTGTAAGGCACTTGAGGGGAGACCGAATTGAAAGTAGTTAACTTTCTCCATTGAGGTGTTGGTTTTTCTTTTTGTTTGTTTGTTTGTTTTCAGCTTTACATACTGAAGGTTTGTGACTTATTTTTGTGGTGTGTCTTGTTTGCTTGTTTGTTGGTTTTTTTTTTTTCCCAGCAAAAGTTAAATCACACTGGAACAGGAAGAACGAATGAAAATCCTCCGGAATGGTTTACTAGCTACTTGGAAACAGTGAGTGTATTTTCTTCTGAATTTTAGTATTCCTAAAGGAATACATAAGAGGCTGTTGGTGGAAGAGATATCTGTGATGCCCAGCTCTACACATCTGATCACAGTTGCTTTCAGTACTTGTCTAAATGCCTTTAAGATCCTGGCCACATCTAATCATTTTGTGTTTGTGGTGATAAATGGAAACTAGATGTCTGACTATGACTGAACAGTGTAGTTGTTACCTTGGAAAAAGTTTGGTACATGCTACTTCTTGTGAGAAGTGGATTGTTTGGTTTATGCACCTCATTGGTTTGAGTGTAGTTTTAAGTAGCTCCTGTGATAGATTTTGTGGCACTCGAGATAAGTCACAGGAACTGAAGGGCACTCATGATGAGTGAGAGCGTGAAATACAGTGTTGCTGTTGAAGACTCTTGTTTGGCCAGTTTCATTAAGGAAATCCTTAAAGCTTCCTGAGACTTGAAGCATAGCATTTGATGACCTTGCTTTTCTTGATTGTTCAGCTTAAGAAAATGCTTCCAGAGACTATTGAGTAGAACATATAGGTTAATAAGATCTGGATGTTAACTTGTTTTGAACAGCTACTAAACATCACGAGAAGCAGTTATATGTGAGAATCGGTTAGCTAGTGAGTTCTTAAAACTGAATGTACAGTATACAGTAGTATATGCCTTTGGGAAAAAAAAATGCTTAAAGATAAGAGTCTCCCTTCCTTTGCTACCTCTTTTTACAAACTAAAGGTATCAGAACGTAGTGCTTGTATTTAAAACATTGTTGATGGACAAATTAAGGACTTGATGACAGAGACTTCAGGGGGTTTTATTTGGAGTTGTGTTAATTGTCTCGGAGATTACTTTCCTTCCCTTGGTGCAAGATTATGGAAGAAGAAACTTAATGTTGTAAGCATAAATAATGATTTTTAATTTGCATTGTTAAAAGCCATGAGCTATTATTTTTTAAAATACAAATGCTTTTTGACTAATGTGATACTTTAACTTCATCTGGAATATGCTGGGGGATGGGAAATGGGTTCTGAACTGCTTTATGACTGTAAGGATTGACAGACTTCAAACAATATAATACAGCTTTTGAAACTGCATAGGTGGGTCTCCATGACATAATCTTTTTTTTTTTTTTTTCCAGTTCAGGGAACAAGTGGTTAAGGAAACAGTTGAGAAACTGGAGCAGAAGCTCTATGAGAAGCTTGTTCATCACAATCAGCCTCCAGATTTTTCTGAAAGCACTGTTACAGCAGTACCTCCAGCTTCAGAGAGCCAGTCAGGGAATGACAACCAGTGTGACTGGCTGATCTCCTGCTGCAACTGCCAGGCCCGGATTGTTGGAGTTCGCTACCAGTGCAGGTAGGATATGATGAGAGATGGGAGTGTGGGAGTACTAATGTGAAGGGCATGTGAACGCGTCTGAGAAACTATCTTGGTGTGGTTTTCTAATCTGCAGCATGCTGTATATTTGAGAACATCTAGGATGTCTCACAAACAGCTTGTGTTCTCTGCTGTGGTGGCTAGACCTTATCTGCATGAGAGTGAGATTAACTCTTATTTTGAGAAAATGGGGTTATTAAAACAGTGAGAGAACTTTGTAACACTCTCTATATTCTTAGATGTTCTTTACCTTTTTTGCATATAACATGAGTAATTGTAAAAGAAAATGTTTCATTTGGTCCAGTTAACTAAACAAAAAACTCAAAGTCAACAGTCTATAATAGGCTTTTATTTGGTTCTGACAGTCAGTGAGACTAAGGCAGGTCATGCTTTTTTAAATGATCTCACTGTTGTCAGTTTAATACTGTGAAATAGGTTTTGATGAGTGCCTTAATTGAGCTGTCAAAATTGAGGCTTTTATTTGAGCAAGGCAATTGCTGTGATGGTAAGCATTTTAGGACTGTGGAGCCAGCAGTGAATAGAATGCAAACAGAGTTTTTTCTTCAGATGATAATTTTTCTTGATGGCAGGATATTATAGTCTGTTTTTTAGCAGTCCTGTTTAGCAGGACCAGTCTGCTTTGCATCTCTGAATACTTCAACTGACTTATCCAATATATTTTTGTAAGTATGATGCTGTTTCTGGCATTGGATTTCAGTATACTGTTTTATCCTTTATAGCAACAGTTGCTAGTCATTTTTGTTAAAGGAAGTTTTTTGTTTTTTGTTTTTGTTTTTGTTTTTTTTTAAATGTGTATTCAAGAAGGAAGTGGGAACTGTGTTACAGTTTTGCCAGGAAGAGGGATACTGATCTAGATATTCCAGATGACTCCAAATTTTGATATATAAATGAGAGAACCAGCTTCTGTTTCACTTGAGCCCTGCTTACAACGGTAGTATGTTAGAGTTATTTCTGTGCAGAAATGTAAGGATTAATTATCTTTTAGTGTCTAGTGTGTTAATTCTTTGTCTGCTTCCTGGTAACCTCTCTTTTCTGCTTTGCAGCCTTTGCCCAGCCTACAATATCTGTGAGCAGTGTGAAGCAGGAACATATGCACACGATCCTAATCATGTCTTGTTAAAGCTGCGAAGACCTGTACTCTGCATTGCTGAGAATTACAGCCTTGCAGAATTTCCACCTCGCCTGCCTGCTACTCTGGAACAAGTCAGGTAAATGGCGATTCTGATAGCAAAGTGGGAACACCTGTGTTTGATGTGCAGCTTTTGTTTTAGATTCAGAGATAATAAGAAATTAAAATGGTATCCAAACTTTATTGAAAGTAGCTAAAAATAGCTATATATGGAGATGGCCTAAGTGGTAAATACCACAGCATAAGACAAAATAACAAAATAGAAAAGAGATCTCTGTGTTATAGGTGGGTAGCAAACTTTCAGAGCTTGCTTTTTTTTTGAACATACTCTAATATACGTTTGTTTTCTCTTTCACTGAGGCTATTCAAAATACCTTCATAAGCAGCTATGAAAATGTTCTTTTAAAATCATCTGGTATTCAGTCTAGAAGCATGAGACATCCTCCTTTGATAGGACTGTGTTGGCTAAAGCTAAATTCTAATCCATTTAATGTGTTATAACAAGGTGTCTTATTTTCTCTGCAGGCTCCAGAAACAGATGGACAAAAGATTTCTGAAGGCAGAAAAGCAAAGATTACGAGCAGAGAAGAAACAGCGAAAGGCAGAGGTCCGGGAGCTCAAGAAACAGCTAAAATTGCACAGGAAAATTCATCTGTGGAACTCTGTCCATATACTGGAAACTAGTGGCTCATCTACTCTGAAATCTGAGAGTCTCCAACCTAATACCTTCTTGTAAGAGATGTTGTTAGCTGGGTGTTTCTGAGTTGTGCTGTCTGACCTTTTGTGACGAGATGAAGTTAAAGTAATGGGAAGTTGTGAAATTGCTCATTTAAAGTAGTATTTGTCATTGGATCTTGTGAGAATTTTGTTTAAATAGAGTTTGCAAGGTGGAGTGTTTTTACTTAGGAGGAGAGTAGGAGAATTAAAAAAAAACAACAAAACAAAACAAAACAAAACAACAACAAAACAACCAACAAATACCAAAAAACAACTGATTAATATTACCAGAAACTTGGTTTTATATAGATTTAGTAGGAACAGGAAGGCCTAGGTTTACATATATATGCATCCCTTCCATTTAGGACATTTAAAAGTTAAATTAACCTTGATCAGTTACATTTGTGAGGAGCTTGACATAGCTATCCTTGCTTCCTTTTTAATGAACAGGCATATTACAGGAACAAAACCGATGCTAATTGAGGTCCAAGGTCTTTCTGTTAGATTTTTTTTTTTTTTTTAAAGTTGACATAGAAATGAGCTACCTCTCTAGTTCACTCTCAGTGCAACCAAATTAACAGTACAGCTTTGGGTTAAATCTATTTTTGAGCCCCTTTCAGGCAAAAACTGTGGTATCTTGCTTTTAAGGTCAAATAAGACACTAATGGTTAGACCATAGCACAATGGTTTTGGTTCAACATCATGAATATGACGACTTGATTATCTAAGAGTAGCATGACCTGACGTGCTGTTGGACTAAACCAAATCAAATGAAGAACAGTGAAATTTTCTCTGTTAAACCTGAGTTCTGTAATTGAAATAATATGCTTCCAAATAAGTAAATCTCGTTTTGATGTGTTCCTTTTTCTGTTAAGCAAAGGAAGGCAAACTCTTATCTGGTGTTTCGACTGAAGATGAAAGTAGTAGCTAAAATATTAGCATTCTGAAACACTTCTAGACATAAAGGAAGGAACCAAACTAAATGGTCTCCTCTGTTTTTAGATAGTGAAATAGCAACTGAATGACTTCCTCAGTTTTGGTGTTCTTTTGGTGCATTTTCTTTATTCCTCTCCCTAATCCCAGGAATCCTAGTCAGCCCTTGCAAGCAATTGTCCCGACACTAAGTGCAATATTTGTGGACGAGAATTTGCCAGATGGAACTCATTTGCAACCAGGAACAAAGTTTATCAAACACTGGCGAATGAAAAACACTGGCAATGTGGAATGGAGCTCGGACACAAAGGTATCTTGCCTTTGCTACTTTTACACACTCATAGTTCTGGAAAGTAATATTTGTATGCATTAGGAATCTGCATTCCCTGTCAGAACTCTTTAGGCTTTCCTTTGGTCTGTTAATTCACAAGCTGGGAATTCCAGGGCAATAAGCTGTCTAGGTACTCTGCTGCAGACTACAGAAGGAAAGCAGTTGAGATTAACATCACTGAACATACTTTCCAGTGCTGTTAAAATGTTAGAGTTCAACCTTGTTTACAACAGGTGTGTTGGTTTTTTGACTTCAAAAAGCCTTTCTCCTGTGAGTGACTGCATTCATGTTGAGAGATGGGGGTATCTTCTTACTTGGTGCTGAGAGTGACTAACGTGAGAATGTTTACTAGCTGCCTCTCCACACCTAGTATCTACAAGGCATTTTAGCAGAGGAACTTGTAAGTGCTTCTTACTGCCCACAGTTTGCAGACAAGCTGGTGAAGTTAACTTTCGGTTTTTCTGTTCTATATTTCAGCTGAAACTTATGTGGGGAAATCTGACCTTGGCATCTTCTGAAAAAAAAGATGTGTTAGTGCCATCTCTTCCATCAGGACATGTAGGAACTGTTTCAGTTGAGTTTGTAGCTCCTAATATAGAAGGAACTTACACCTCTCACTGGAGACTTGCACACAGAGGGGAACAGTTTGGGCCCAGGATCTGGTGCAGTATTGTTGTGGATCCTTCCCCAGCTCCCGACTATCTAGAAAGTAATGGGGAGGAATCTGACTCCAACTCCTGTCAGAAGGACAAAGCTTCCAGTACCAAACAGGCAAGTAACTCATCTGCTCTTTGGAGCAGTTCAGAATTGCCTGGTAGGAGTCATGTATGTTGTTTGGTGCAGTGGCATTTCCAGGGGATTCCTTTAGCTGTTTACTTCTAGTTTTTATTTTTAATAGAAAAGAAACACTAGTTTTATTGCATTTTTACATTCTATAATAGTCATTCTTTTTGACAGGCGCGGGATTAGTTATCAGTCTTTCGTAGTTATTTGTCTAGTTCTTTGGCTGAACTGAAACCCAGCAGGATTTCTCTTTTATGTTAGATCTTGTCTTTTTGGATCTGAAATGAGTTAAATCTCTTTCAAATTGTTTGTGTACTTAGACACAAAATTCAGGCTTAACATTTCAGGTAATCGTTTTATTTGCTGCCTGCCTAAGGGGATTCATTTTTTTACTTTTCCAGGATGCTTCCCTAAAGACAGAAGCAGGTGCTCAGCTGATGGGTAAAATCATGGACCAGCCTGAAATACCTGTACCAACTATTCCTTTAAAGATTAAAAATCTGCCAAGTGAGAGAGAATTTTATATCCCATCTGTTGATCTTCTTACTGCACAGGTATAGTGCTAAAATTCAGGTAGAGATAAAACAAACTACCTTGGGGTTGATAGCTAGGTACTTAGACATCTGTAAGACTAAAAATCTCCTGAGCTCTAAAATAGCCACTGTATTTTCAGGAAGAGTATATTGGGTTTATATACAGCAGAACTATTTTCCTGAGTTGGTATCAGAGACTGTCACAGTGTGGGAGGTATGTGCAGAACAGGCTAAGGTTTCCAAAGAAGAGTCTTAGAGTTGGGTCTATCTCTGGCCACTAACAAGGGAGTACTTAGCTTTGCTTCTTGTTGCCCTAATGTATGATATTCAATGATGTGGAAGTAGATTATGGGGAAACTGCCGTCTGAGGTCATGCTGAGTAACTAAGAAAGTAGTTATTTCTAAGCTAATGTGTTCTGATGCTGGGAAGTACAGCATAGGATTCCATTTCAGGGTTTGCTGATGGAAAACTGTGTGGTGTTTTTTTCTGCAGGATTTGCTGTCCTTTGAGCTGTTGGACATTAATATTGTGCAGGAATTGGAGCGAGTGCCGCACAATACTCCTGTTGGTAAGGATCTTTTAGACATTATATTCTGTGTGCTGTCTCTAGCACAGACAGCCGTCCTTTGTGTTTTTCAGTCTTGGCTTCTTTTCAGCTTCATATCCCCAAGACCATAAGATTCCAGACATTGAAGGCAGCTGCCATTTTCTTGGCTCAAAGAGTACTAGTGTAATGCAAAGCTAGTTGTGTATTTCACCAAGTTATATTGTAAGGTGACTGGGTTTCTTCAGTTTTAGAGGAATATCCTTTAAAAAAGGATGACTTCTTAAAAGGTTGTTTCCTGGAGGAAGGAAGGCACTCTTTAGTGCCAGTTATCTTTGCTACCTTTGTTTTTCAGACATGACTCCATGCATGTCCCCTTTGCCACATGATAGTCCATTGCTGGAGAAACCTGGCTTAGGTCAGATAGAGGAGGAGAACGAGGGGAGTGGATTTAAACCAGTGCCTGGTAAGCAGTAATCATGGGGAGCTTGAGGGTGAGGGAAGGAGGATATTGTCACTTCTGTACAGTCATCAGACTTGATGTCTATAAAGAATTCTAGTTCCTCTCTTTACCTTCTGTGGAAGAACAAACAGTTATTTGGCTTGCAAATGTAGTTGGACACTACTCTGACTGTAGAGGTTGGAGTGTAATGTATGTAGAGTTCGGACATAAAAATGCTTCCCTTGATTTGTCGGACTGCTAGAATTTTTATGAGAATTAACAATTTGCACTTCATAGACTGGATTATAAAACACTTCAGGTGTGGCCTGTATACCTCCCAATCGCTTTCACATTCAACTTAAACTAAATTTCTGAGTCCTTCAAAATTTTTTTATAAAGCATTAACACGTAGTCAGTATTAGACTTGGCTAGCTGAAAATCCCTACAGTGGTGTTAAAATAATCTATTCTGTTTCCCTTTCAAAGGAATGACAGAAACCTGCTTTCCGGCAGATACTCATGTAGTGAAAGTGAGAGCTGAACATGCATTCAATCAGGAGGAAGGGGAAGAAGATATGAGTGGAACTCAGTTTGTCTGTGAAACTGTAATTCGCTCTCTAACCCTGGATGCTGCACCTGACCATACACCTCCTCAAAAAAAGAAAATCCTCCAGAGTAAGCACTGTCTTTAGCTGGATTCTGTGGCTTTACTTTTTTGTAATTACACATTGACCACAAATTGCCCTGCACTGCAAATTAAAGGTTGAATTGTTTTTCCTAATTGTTTTATTAGACTCTTTACAAACATTGCAAGATGCCTTCAGTTGCAGTATGATAAATGAAGAATCTCCTAGGATAAAAACCAATCCCACTTCTAAAAAGGAGGCAAAGATTTGTCAGTCAGAGACATTGACAAAAAATGAATGTGGTAAGTAAAATAGACTTAAATTTAAAATAAAGCTGCAGTAAGGGTTAAAAACAAAAAAGTGTAAAAAGAGCTGACACTATTCTAGGAAATTGATCCTCATTAGATTATGAGAATCATTATTACCTAATAAAACTTGTGTCAGTGCTCTGAACAAGCAGCTAGTTTAACAGCTGCTTAAAAAAAATATAAATTGAGACATAAAGGTTCCAGCTGGGTATTCAAATAAGTGCTCATATGTTAAGCATGGCAGGTGCTTCTGTATTTTGTACATGCACCTTGAAGTCAGAGCCTGGAACTGTCGTCTCTGATGCATGTAATTTAGGGCCTGAAAACTACAGCTCTAAGTCCTGAGTGTAGCTCTTATTCCTGTTTTTATTATAAGCAGCATATGTAAGCAACCTATTTGCATAGGCTTCACAGGAAGATCTATTACTTTTTCACATTACACCCCTACCCTCCCACCAAAAGACAAATTTATACCATTCATATCAGCCGCAAAGGTTTCCAGTTGTTTCTGAATACTTGTGTTGTATCTGGGATAATACTGTCTTTGCTGTTACTCATACAAAATGGACAATTGTTATTACTTGGGTTTTGTTTTCCTATTAGGGGACCTTCCACTGTTTGATGAGCGAGCAAGGCACGGTAGTGATACTGGCAATTCTGATGAAGAGGATGATGATAAAGATGATGTTCAAAGTCAAGGCTCCTCTGCTTCATCAGAGGATTATATAATTATTCTCCCTGAGTGCTTTGACACCAGTCGTCCATTAGGGGAGTCTATGTATAGTTCAGCTCTTTCTCAGCCCAGTTTGGAAAAGACAGGAGAACCTGAAACGGGAGCAGAGAATTCAAAAGGGAGAAGCCAACTGCTCATCCCCAGTGTCAGTGGTACTCTGACAGCTTCACAAACATTGGCCGTAGTACCACTAACTCCAGAAACTGCGGACACCTTACCTGAGACACAAAGGTATGGTTCCTGGACAGAACAAAATACTTGTTAGTGTTGCTGTAGAGTCTGTATGGTGCTGTGCTTAAGTTCAGTGTCCGCACAGAAATTATTGCAACAAAAGTTGTCACATACTGGAGTGAATGTCTTAAATCCTGCACCTTTTTATAAAGCCTGTATTTGCTGATTAGGTGGGTGCAAGAGAGGGGAAGAAGGGAGCATGTGAAGCTTTTTCATTTGTCTGTTATCTTGACTTACCTACATGTGTACGTGTAGAATAAAAGTACTAAAAGCAGTTTTTTGTTTTTGGTTTTTTTTTTTCCTCTCTATGTTCTCAGGAATCTTGCATCTCTTCAGAATCATATCTTCCAAGAGCCAAAGATGTCATCTTCGGAGAATATCTTTTCTGCTCCTCATAATCAAATAAGAGAAGGTATTGACAGTACTTAATGAAGGGTGCATCCTATTGTTATCACATATTTCTTATGCCTAGTATTGGATTTGACATTGTCTTGTTCTTGAGGAGAGCAGAAATCTACCAAGTAATGATTGTTTTTTTCTCTGGGTGATTGAATTTTACTGCATAGAAAATTTAAATGATTGGATTTGTGGATCAGTTAAGACTATCTATGCATTAGAAATGGTAGGAGGGTACGCAGAAGTACTGGTAGACATCTGGAAAATTACCTTGCTCTGGAACTGATGAGCTGTGTATTTAGGCTGTTGTTGCCGTCACTGGGAGCTCAGACAGCAGTTCATGTTAAAGCGAGCATCTACCGACTAATCGGCCAAATGACTTCTGAAAGTCTTCTGATGGCTTTGATTGTGGTGAGAATCATGTGGACCTGGTTTGTGCCTGGGGGACTAACTTGAAAAGTCCCACTCCTTTTCCATTCATGTACAAGTTGCATCTCTTCATCTTCTCGTTAATTGGACATGTTGATAGGATATTTTTTCTTCTTCCAGAACCCAGTGGTGAAGATGGTCATGGACCGGGATCTTCTGGATTTGTGACTAGTAAACAGAAGTGCTCAGAATATCCAAGGTAATGAAGTTGAAGCTGTGACTTCACAAATGCTGTTTTAAACTGAGAACTGCTGAATTAGGCACCTAGGAAAAAGCACTGACTTACAGATTTCACGTGGCCAATATTTTAGAGAAAGGCCTCCCTCCTTAAAGGAAATGTGAATTATATAATGCTGTATTTTCATAATATCTTGGTTTCTACTTAGACATGAATATGAAGGATGGAGAATTGGCAAGCAAAAGTGCATGAAGAGTTCAGACTGGGTCTTAAAACTCTGTAGTTTCTTTTTGGTAAGCCTCAAGGTTCTTAAAATAGGGATTTTTTAAGTAAGCTACAGAATCGAGCATCTCAAGATACTGAGACTGGAGGAATAAGACAGAACATTAAGCATTCAGTGACTTGATGGAAAACAAATGGAAGTTACTGTGGCCTGAATGAGTGTGTCACAGTGCGCAACTTTCATGTATAGATATACTCTTCTGGGTGAAGATACTTAATGTTTTCCCAGAGGTCATATTATCGAAATCAAACATTAGCATTTAATAGAAGTAAAATGCTTCAATTTAATAGAAGGCATCAAAAAAGAAGGAATGAGTTTCCTGTATGGATCAGTTCCTGAATGGCAGTGATTTGGAGCTCCTTTGGAGCATAGGTGGTTCTCCACAGCAAGAATTAAATCTCACTTGGCACATCTGCGTGAAGAGACTTTGATTTTGCATGAAACAAACAGTTGGCTTTGCTGACCCTAAAGTAACACCTGACTTCTCTGCAGATACCCTCAAGGGAGCAGCATTGCAGGAGAACTAGTTAAAGGAGCTTTGTCTGTTGCAGCTTCTGCCTACAAAGCATTATTTGCTGGATCACCCATTATAGAACAGGTAAATGTCTGTCTTGTACACTATGTGAGAATAACAACCTTAAAATTGTAGGTGTATGTTTTATGAGTGTATCAGTGTTCCATGTAGGACTTCACACAGTATTAAAATGTTAAGCTTGATGGCATCCATTTGATGCATGCTGCTCTGCCATCATAGGGAAACCCATACCATAGAGAGAGAAGCATATATCTCTTACAGCATTGTGTAAGAGTAGTAATTTGCCTTTATAAGTGAACAATGAGTATAAACAGCTTAAACATAGACAGAAGAGCCTCTGTGCCTTAATCATATTCCACTATAATGAAGGATCCCTGCTTCAAATAGTAAGACAAGCTATAAAAAGATAACTTATTTTTGCTCTCTTTTGTTTTCAGCAGCCTGCAGCTACAGAAGAGCACACTACCACTCTTCTGTCCAATCTGTGTGAGATGGGATTCTGTGACAGGCAGTTAAATCTGCAGCTGCTGAAGAAACACAACAATAATATGGTTCAAGTGATAACTGAATTGCTCCAGATCAGTAACAGTGACTGGTACAGCAGTAGATGCTGAACCTTCCTGATGGAGGAAGGAATTGTCTTCACAGAGTAAACTTTCTTTAAAGGCTGCAGCAGTAGCAGGCTGCTTGTCAGCTACTTTCTGTTTGGAGGTGTGACTAAAACTTTGATTTTTCTTTGAGCTTTTGACTTTTTTCCTCATGGAAATGTCAAACAGTGCTTGTCACAGCATCTTACAGAGACCAGAATTTCAACTGTTGTTTGGACCTCATAGTTAAATGGGTAGTCATTAAGTTTCTAATTTCATACTGAATCCTTTCATCAGGGAATCACGTAGAATTACGTACTTTCACCCAAATGGTAACTTCCCCTTTTTATTGTGTGTAAGATTTTGTTTTAGTTTGGTGTGTGTTTTTTTTTTTTTTTTTTTTTGGGCGGCTTTTTTTGTGGTGTTTTTTTTTTTTTTTTTTTTTTTTTTTTGGGCAGCTGGAGACTTGTTTTGTTGACTTTAACAAGCTTTGGAATAGGAACCAATGTAAAACGCTGCTGTAAAATAGTCTTGCCTAACTTGCAAGAGATGCCCGCAACTAGCAAGCTGTTTCTTCTAGTATGATTTAGTAATTGATTTGTCCATTGCATGGTAGTAATGTAACACTTAAACCGTACAAATGATTCTTAGAAGAAGAAAGTTGCTCATTTACAAAAGCATGTACTTCTTGAAACATCAAACAACTTTTGAAAAGTCAGAAAGTGTAACCAGTGTTTGGCTGATGAATATCAGGAAAGTAAGTCATTGCTTCCTGTAGGAAAATGAAGGGAGAGTGAATTTACCAGCAGTCATTGAAACAGCTCTTGTAATGATAGCACAAAACATATCTCCAAATGGAAGACATAGCCTACATAAAATATTTTGTTCAAAATGGAGTGTAAGGGTAGGAAAGGTCTTTCTAACATTTTTTATAGGCTCTTTGTAAAAAATGGTAAAAATTTGATGACTGTGGTTTTGTTTTTTTTTTTTTTTTTTTTCAGTATAGTGCAAACTTCTCATTCTGTTAATACCACACAGAAGAATTGAAGAATGTGTAGAAATTCGGACCTCTGAATTGGAGTGCAAATTCTGGTTGCTTAGTAATGGGAAGAGTGCTAGAGGCAGGAGTTGTATGACTTACATTATATTTTGCAGAAGGCATTAACTTAAGCAGTTTTAAGTGTACAGGCTCCTGTGATGATTCTGGCTGCTCTTGTGTTCCCATAGACACATCTGTGGATTCATTTTTCTCACAAGGTTTTGCTTTAGATGTCCATATTTAATTTGGAAAGTCAAGAATTCCTTTCTAAATGTGCTGAGAGATTTGATTCTGAAGAATCTTGAGAAAAGAGCAACATACACTGCTGTGCAGTGTTGTATCCGTAGATAACTTCTCAGAGTCCAGTCCCTCTGAAGGTGGCCACAGTATTGGCTATGTTCTTACTTTCAAGCAAACTTTTTCCTTGCCACAGTAAGACACTGTTGATCCTAAGGTATTTTATATTGCTGCTGCTTCAGACTAGGGTGTTCCTGTTTTGTCACGATGTAGCTGAAGTAGTATCAGTATTGCAACTAACCAGGTGATCAGTAGTAGTAATTTTTTAAGATGAAATACCCTCAGAGATAAGAGACCATTAAAATAATTGAAGAAAAATATGTATCATACCATTTTTGGTTTAAACCTATTTTTATAGATTGTGGAAGATATACTCTTAAATGTTTATTTTGAAATACAGTAGAACTATTTTGCAGTGTTTCCCATATCTATGTACACCAGTACAACTGTCTGCTGTGGACCAGGTGAAGATCTTTAACTTGAAACCACTCATTTTTTCCTACCTTAAGCCTGCTGTTTTGAGTGGCTTTGGCTTATGCCTATTTTAGAACGAGGAGGAGGAAAGGATGTGGATGAAGTGCAGTAGCTGGTGAATCCTGTAAGTGTAGTGTAGTTATCTGTTTTGATCTGGAATGCCCAGCAGGACACCTGTGCTTTCCGTTTGTCCCTTCATACTTAGAATGTTAATGTGTTCTACGAATTAACAAAACACTACAATGTTTGAAGAGGAACACTTCATTGTGGATTGAAATGTGACGTGTGAAATGCTGTTTTCTGTAGGTTACTTTTTACTAGGGTTTAGGTAAGCCTAAGTATATGTTAAGATAAATATATTTCTGTTGGCTTTGTATATTTTGTTAATGGATGCATGGAATAATTTATAATATATACCTTAGTGCAGATATGACCTCTGTATCTTGTTTAGGGTGAGCACTTTAAACTCAGCTGTGATGAGGAGGGACGAGCTCCACCTCTTCCTTTGTCCTTACAATAAAATTCTTGATCTGATTGTCCTGTTTCTTTTCACAACTCCGGGGCAATGTTTTCAGCAGGGCCTGTTGTGCCAGGGCAAGGGGTGATGATTTTAAACTGAGAGAGGGGATGTTTAGATTAGAGAGAAGGTGATTAAACGCTAGCCCACGTTGCCCAGAGAGGTGTTCGCTGCCCC
>NW_008601051.1:7938-8648 GCF_000691845.1 Merops nubicus | reverse complement strand
GGGGATGGACTTCTTAGTGGGGTCTGTTGGCAGAGGTCAAGGGGTGATGGTTTGGAACTCAAAGAGGGCGATCTAGACTGGCCATAAGGGAGAAATTTTGGATGCTGAGGGTGATGAGCCCCTGTCCCAGGCTGCCCAGAGAGGTCGTCACTGCCCCATCCCTGGAACCATCCCAGGGGAGGTTGGCCGGGGCTCTGAGCACCCTGCTCTAGCTGCAGATGTCCCTGCTGAGTGCAGGGGGTTGGACTCCATGTCCTTAAAAGGTCCCTTCCCACCCAGAGCATTCTATCATTCTATGATTATTCCAATGGCTGTATCACGTGAAAGATTTGAGAGACATGACTCAAGGAGCAAAGACTCCACACTTCTGGGCATAAACCATATTCAGCATCCTTTAATGACAGGAAAGAAAAACAGGTGCTCTCTGAGCCTGATTCTGAATCAATCTGCAAAATCCAGCTGCTGTTTATCACCCCTTTGCCTTGGGTGAACCTTTTCAGATCCCTGCACGGCCAGAGGCCCCCTCCCCACCATCGCTGCCTCTCTCCTGGAAGCATCCAGGCACTGCTGGGGGAGCAGCCTTGCCCACCCCATCATTCCTGGGCCGACCCATCTGCTCCCCAGATGTCCCCATGCTCACCCAGTTTGTTGTAGTGGATTCAGCCAGAGCTCCTGGCTTCCCAGGGCAGAGGAGAGGGCTTTGTGAGGCG
>NW_008601051.1:1322-7907 GCF_000691845.1 Merops nubicus | reverse complement strand
AGGGCTTGGTGGGGGGTCGCCCTGTGCCAGCCACTCCTGCACGGCTCTCTGACACGCTCTCTGCCCAGCCTCCTCCTCGGGCCCCCTGTTTTTAGCACCGTGGAGCTGTCTGAAGCAGCACTGTGTAATCTCAGCCCCGGGTCAGGAGCTGGGTTTGTGTTTGACAGGAGCCTTGTGGCAGGAGTGCAGTTGTGGTTTATGGAGGGTTCTAAACACAGCTGTGGGCAGGCAGGGAGCGAGCACCGGGAGAGCCGCGGAGCTTCCCCGGGCTGCTGTTTGCCTTGGCCACCATAGGTAAATCTTCAGCTTTGCTTTTTGGATGGAGTGAACAAATGTGAGTGCTGGGCAGTCCTCATCCCACAGGCATTTCCTCAGGGCAGGGTATGTAAACACAACCCTCAAGTAATAATTCACTTTATTCCCTTCAGTAAAGTGTGCCCAGAGTTAACTGATCAGGGGAAAAGTCATTTGCAGGAGGCTGTGGGGACGTGAGCCCTGGAGGGGCTGTGACCAAAGGAGAAGGCAGGTGGCAGGAGATGGTGATGGTATTTTGAGAGTCTGTTGGCATATGAGGAAAAAATTGTTGTAGCTTTTATAGTCCCTCTTACTTTAAAAAGTCCAGTGGCAGCTTTGCCATTCCCGTGGGCAACAGGGGAGCAGAGTTGGGAGCACATCCGGGGCAGAATGCAGCAGCTCCAGGCTGGCAAGCCTGGCTGCTGGGAGCCCTGGCATCTCATCAGCCACGGTACCTGGGGTGGTGAAGGAGATGTGGGAAGGCTTCAGATGTGAACTCTGCCAGTGACAGCAGACCTTAACTGCTTTTATAGCATCGTGCACTAGACCTATGAAATTAGTGTATTTCCAATGTTAAGGAGGCTGTCAAGGGGAACAAGACCAAAGATGTATCTCATGCAGCTTGAGAGCCATCACTCAACATAAGCTGCCTTTGGTCCACTGTCTCACCCTGCCTGGTCCCATACCACAGCCCAGCAGCCACAGCAGCAGCAGGGAGCTGGGCCAGGAGGGACTTGGAGAAGGACTTGGGTTGTGGTTTCCACGCAATTCAAAAGCTTTCTCTGTGGAGTAGAACTCCCTCTGGGGTGGATGTTTGGTTGGTAGCCAGCTTCCCTAGCCAACACTGCAGCAGAGCAATGTGTGGGTTCTAACTAGAGGAGCTCCTTGTTGACTTGAGGTGGATGCAGCTTGACCCAGCCCCATCAGATCAAACCTTAGCAGCAGGTGCAAAACCACCCGCCCTTAGCTGTGAATAAAAAGGGAGTTTTCCCTTGCGTGTGGTAGGTCTTTATTTGACAGGACAAGGGATGATGGTTTTAAACTGAAAGAGGAGATTTAACTAGCTATGAGGAATGAACTTTTGACACTGAGGGTGGTGAGACTCTGGCCCAGGTTGCCCAGAGACGTTGTGGATGTCCCGTCCCTGCGGGCGTTCAAGGCCAGGTTGGATGCAGCTCTGAGCAACCTGCTCTAGTTGAAGATGTCCCTGGCAGGGGATTTGGACTAGACTATTTTTAAGGTTTCTTCCAACTGGAACCCACCTGTGATTCTGTGACTCTCTCTCTCTCTCCCTCCCCTGGGGGGACAGGCCCAAGTACGGGGGCAGGTACTGCCTGGGGGAGCGGAAGCGGTTCCGGATTTGCAATGTCAAGCCGTGTCCCCTGGACAAGCCCTCCTTCCGCCAGGTCCAGTGCAGCCAGTTCAACCCCATGCTCTACAAAGGGAAGCTCTACAAGTGGACGCCAGTGCCCAACAACAGTGAGTGGAGGGCAGAGCCCACTGCCAGTGAAAAACCTCCAGCACAGCCTTGCCAACGGCTCGACGTCGCTCTTGGCGGCTGTAAGATTCGCCTGGCAGCGTGTTCGTGCCGGATTTTAAGTGATGGCTGGGCTTGCAGGGTTGAGTTGTGTTTTCGGAGCTGGTTCCGTGGCCCCGGCTGCTGGGGTTCAGTTTGTGCCTGTTGGGTCCCCCAGTGAACCCCTGTGAGCTGCACTGCCGGCCGGAGGACGAGTACTTCGCGGAGAAGCTGCGGGACGCGGTGGTGGACGGGACGCCCTGCTACGAGAGCAGCGCCAGCAGGGACATGTGCATCAACGGCATCTGCAAGGTGGGCCCTGCCCCGGGGCCCTCTCTGGGGGGAGCCCCAGCACCCCCCCGGGCTCAGGGAAATGTGCATGGGTGCTGGGACCCGTCCCTTGAATGAACATCGTCCCCTCGCTCGCATGCACCTATGGGCTGGGAATAAAGGAAGAAAAGTTTTAGTTGGAAGTGAGGCTGGGGATAGGAAGGGGTGTGTAGAGAGGATGCTCAGCAGAGGCCTGAACCCCGAGTTTGGCTGCAAGTCTGGCCTGCAGTGGTGGAGATGGTGCCCCAGCTTGGCAGCCTCTCCCAAAGTTGGGATTCACCGCAGAATCCCAGCATGGTGGGGTTGGAAGGGACCTCTGGGGATCATCTCATCCTACTCCCTCCTCCAACAGCTCACCCACAGCAGGGTGCCCAGGATCACATCCAGGTGGGTTTGGGATCTCTCCAGAGCAGGAGACTCCACAGCCTCTCTGGGCAGCTGCTCCAGGCTCAGCCACCCTCACACCAAAGAAGTTTGTCCTTCCTTCTGGGATCTTTTTTCTTTTTTGGAAGCTCCCTGCAAACGTGTTGAGATGTGTGGCAGCATTGTTCTGTCTGCCAGCTGTGAGGGGCTTCTCCCAGCATGGGAGGCACAAGGGGTAATGGCTTCAAAGTGGAAGAGAGGAGATTTAGGTTAGATGTAAGAAAGAAGTTATTCACTGTGAGGGTGGTGAGACCCTGGCACAGGTTGCCCAGAGAAGCTGTGGATGCTCCATCACTAGATGTGTTCAAGCCAGGTTAGATGAGGCTTTGAGCAAACTGTTCTAGTTGAAGATGCCCATGCTCATGGCAGGAGGGTTGGAACAAGGTGATCATTGAGGTCCCTTCCAACCCAAACCGTTCTATGAATGTGGTGGAGATGGCACAGTTGGCACTGGGAACCAGCTGGGAGATGCCAGCATGGCTTGGAAGGCTTTGCTGAGTGTGACTTGGGTCTTCCATCTGCCCTTAGTCAAGGCAAGATGGTCGCTTCATTCACACCTTCCTTTCCACTAGGGAAGTGGGCCTGAGGTGTAGGAATAAGTGTGCATGTAGGACATTTAATGTCTGTTGAATTAGGGAGTGGGTGGTGGTTGAGCTGCCATGGTACTGTGGTCTGCAGGGCACGTTCCCACCGTGGGAGGTGCCTAAAGCCACACTGCTGCAAGGTTGATGGCCACGTGTCAGCAGGGCCTGGCACATGCAAGAGGGGACACAGCTGAGTCTGTCATAGTGTTAGAGAAAGACTGTAGAGTTATAGAATTGTTTTGGGTAGAGGAGACCTGTAAGATCATGGGGTTCAACTGTGTTAACCCAGCACTGCCAGGTCCCCACTGCCCCGTGTCCCTCAGCACCACATCTCCACGGCTTGGAAACCCCTCCAGGGGTGGGGACTCCACCACTGCCCTGGGCAGCCTGGCACAGCCCTGGGCAACCCTCCAGGGGAACAAATTGTTCCTCAGGGACAACCTCAACCTCCCCTGGGGCAACTTGAGACAATTCACTCTCCTCCTGTCCCTTGTTCCTTGGGAGCAGAGCCTGACCCCCCCCTGGCTCCAGGCTCCTGTCAGGAGCTGTGCAGAGCCAGAAGGTCTCCCCTGAGCCTCCTTTGCTCCAGGCTCAGCACCCCCAGCTCCCTCAGCTGCTCCTCCCCACACTTGGGCTCTAGACCCTCCCCCAGCAGCTTTGTTGCCTTTTTCTGAACACACTCCAGATACTCTCTGAAAGGTTTTTTGGAGAAATAAGCTTTTTGGAAAAAAGGTTTTGGACAGCATGAAGAGCAGCAGGGAAGAGGGAAAATAATCAGTCAATGAATTTTTTTGCAGGCTTTTATTTAAAAACTGTCAGTGGAAGGTTCCATCTCTCCCTGGCTGTGCCGTGGGGGGTGTTGGGCAGGGGCTGGATGGCAGCTGGAGCCTTTGGGAAGGTTCTGCTTCCTCTTGTGATAGGCTGGGTGTGCCTTCAAAGGCTGAGGCTGGAGGGAGAGCACAGGGATCATGATTTTTCCTTGGCACCTACCACAGGACACAATGCAGAAGAGTTCCTTTCCAAACCCACACACTCATTGATTCTCTGACCTTGGCTGCGGCTGCTCTGCTGCGAGGGCACAGGAAGGCTCCTGCTCTGCGCAGGCACAGCCGTTTGGCACGAGGTGTAGGGAGATTCAGCAGAATGCTAAAAGGTTCTTGGGGAAGGGTTCTGAACCCGGGGTGGGGCTGACGGGGCTGCCTTGCAGAAGGTGGGCTGTGACTACGAGATCGACTCTCAGGCGGAGGAGGACCGGTGCGGCGTGTGCCACGGCGACGGCTCCACCTGCCACACCGTCAGCAGGACCTTCCAGGACAGCGAGGGGCTGGGTAAGGGGCTATGGGGGCACCTGGCCTTGCTGTTTCTTGCTCCACAGAAGAAATATATCCCCGTGATTGTTTAAAGGCCTGAAAACAAAGCTGCACACGCTGGAGCCAGTTTGGGGAGGTTTAAGGGGGTTTGGTGGGTTGGCAAGGTCATGTCAGGCAGGAGAGCTTCTGGTGGCCTTTCAGGACTTCAAGGGGCCTGTCAGAAAGATGGGGACAGACTTTTTAGCAGGGCCCGTTGGGAGACGTAAAGGGGTGATGGTTTTAAACTCAGAGGGAGACTTAGACTGGATGTAAGGAAGTAAAGGGGTGATGGTTTTAAACTCAGAGGGAGACTTAGACTGAATGTAAGGAAGAAAATTTTGACATTGAGGGTGGTGAGCCCCTGTCCCAGGTTGCCCAGAGAGGTGGTCGCTGCCCCATCCCTGGAACCATTCCAGGTGGGGTTGGCCGGGGCTCTGAGCACCCTGCTCTAGCTGCAGATGTCCCTGCTCAGTGAGGGGGCTTGGACTGGACAGCCTTGAAAGGTCCCTTCCCGCCCAAACCATTCCATGATTCTCTTCTATGATTCTTTGTTGAAAGTGTGAGAAATGCTTTGCCAGTACTTGTGCAGGAGATGTCTCTCTCTGCACTGGGCTCTCCCAGCAGGGAGCACAGCTGGGCTCTGTGCAAGGCGGGGTTTGGTGCCCACTGGTGCCTCACAGAGGTGTAAGGATTGGCACAGTGCTGGCACCCGGGGGACACTAGCACCCACCCTGGGGCACAGATAGTCTCTGTCGTGTCTTTAGCTCCCCAGGCTAACACTCAGTTCCTTTCCCAGGCTATGTTGATATTGGGATCATCCCTGTGGGTGCCCGGGAGATCCGGATTGAGGAGGTGGCAGAGGCTGGGAATTTCCTGGCACTGCGGAGCGAGGACCCAGAGAAGTATTTCCTGAATGGTGGCTGGACCATCCAGTGGAACGGGGACTACAGGGTGGCAGGGACCACCTTCACCTACAGGAGGACAGGGAACTGGGAGAACCTCACCTCACCAGGGCCCACCGTGGAGCCCGTGTGGATCCAGGTACAGTCTGGGCTGTGGGGTGTCACGGGGAGGACGGGGGGTACGGAGTTGCTGGATCTCCTGCTGTGGAGGGCTGAGCTGCTGTTGTCAGTCACAGCACTTCACTGCTATCAAGGGATGGGGCCATGTTTCTCTAGAAGCCAATGTTGGGAGCAGCCAACCACAGACTGCTGGCCCAAGGAGCATGTTTCCAGCCCATGCTGCTTCCAGCTGAGCCTCGCCCCCTTTCCAGCATTCCTCAAAATATTTACACAGCAGGCAGGGAGAGCATGAGGAGAAAGAGCCAGTTTCCTGAGGCCTTTCTCATATCTTATCAAGAGCAGGGGAAGAGCCCACGGTGCTTCTGGAAGGGCTGGAGCTGCTGGGGGAGGTGGTGGGAGGTGGGAGCTACTGTGGTGGCAGAGGGTAGCCCACCAGCACCCCTCAGCAGTGCCATGCTCCCACCAGTGCCGTGGTGAGAAGCTCAGTCTTTGGGGTCCTGCTCCATGGTCCAAAGCCAGGTGATGCTGCCCAGGGTGCTGCATCTTCTTCCTTGCTCTAAAGCACTTGAGGTAGAAGGTAAAAATCCAAAAAGAATGTCTGAAATTGGAAACAGATAGAAATACCATGTTGGTTTGGTTTGGGTTGGGTTTTTTTGCATGTGGAAAGTTCCCTAAAGCTGCTTCCCCCCCCAGAATAAGTCACCATTGTTCATCAGACCCCTGAGGCTTTGAGGAGGCTGAGCCCTGTTGGGAAGCGCTGCTGCCTGGTGTCAATCCCAGCTCCCAGGGCAGAGGAGGGCACCCGCGACACTCTGCCTGCCAGGCTCTGGGCAGGAGAGGTTACAATTAACCACAGAGTCCAAACAAAGAAGGATTGTCAGGAGTGAGGGACCTGCCAGTTAATGCAACACTGGCAGGAGCCACCATCCTCATGCTCGTGAGGCCAAACTTGCCCTGGTGGGAAATGTGCCAATGGGTGATGGCACAGCCAGCACCAGGCTGAAATGAGGTTCAACCAGGCCAAGTGCAAGGTCCTGCACCTGGGTCAGGACAAACTCCCAGTACCA
>NW_008601051.1:0-914 GCF_000691845.1 Merops nubicus | reverse complement strand
CAGGCTGCCCAGAGAGGTGGTCACTGCCCCATCCCTGGAACCATCCCAGGGGAGGTTGGATGAAGCTCTGAGCACCCTGCTCTAGCTGCAGATATCCCTGCTTTACTGTAGGGGGATTGGACCAGATGACCTAGAAAGGTCTCTTCCAACCCAAACCATTCTATGATTTTCTGAAATTCCTCTTGGTACAGTGTGTATCCCAGACACAGTGACCACCACAGAGGTGTGTCCATGGACCCCCAGAACCCTCTTGGCTCTGGTAGTCATGGCTCAGCCTGATACAATCTCCTTGAGCACCAGCCCTGGTGCTGAGGCTCACCCTGGAGCCCGCCCACACTGAGCAGCCCAAGTCTTCCCCTTCTCCATTGCTTTCAGCAGGGGCTGGAGATGAGATTTGAGCAGCATCTTGGGCTCCTCTGCCTCTCAGCGTTGCAGTCACAGCCCACAAGCCATTTTCTGGGCTGTGCAACCTAATTCAAACCTTTTGACAAAAATGTTCCAATATTTATGAGAGGTTTTGCAAAGACACCCTTACTCCTGCCAAAGCCCCAAGAACAACAGAGCTTTGGCAATAATGGGAGCGCTTAGGCTAAGAAAAACAAGGCTGAGCTGCCAGCCTTTGCTGGGTGCTGGTGCAGGAGGGGCTGGTGCAGGACCTTTGCTGTCCACGGGAGCTGCTTCATGCACTCTGAGAGCAGCAGGAACCTGCTTCAGGTGGGGAGAAAATTCATTTTTCAGCCTTCTGTCACCAGCAGCCATCGCTGGCGTGTGCTGCCGGGGGCTCCCTCCTGTTTGCCACAGCCTGCTCTTCTACCACACGAGTGGGGTTCCCACCAGGCTGGCCACATGCTGCACAGAATCACAGAATCGTTTAGATTGGAAGAGATCTTTAGGATCATCCAGTCCAACCATCC
>NW_008601050.1:0-15967 GCF_000691845.1 Merops nubicus | reverse complement strand
CTTGCCCAGGAGGATGTTATGGGGAACCGTATCAAACGCCTTGCTCCTATTTGCAGAAAAATGCTGAGAAGCTAAGCAGCATGCCACTCTTTATAGGGACTACATGGATAGCTACACCTCCAAGGAGATCTGAGTTGGAATGCAATCATCTTACTTTCCCAAAACTTAAATTCAGGCTTTACCACAAGGGAAATAGAGGTCAAGTGAGATTATGCATAGCATCAAGCCATAGAACATTTCAGGAAAATTAAAGAACTTTACTCGGGAGTGGCCCTGATGAAAGTTCATGTTAGCAATAAGATACTTGAACACAAATATTGTAATAAAGATAATGGAAATAAACTTCAACACAAGTTATTTCTAACCAGCACCCTTTCACTTTAAAAAAAAAATCAGCATCTGTAAAGCTTTTTTGCTAGCTATAAAAATTGTAGTAACAGAGATTAGCGAGATCTATGAGATTTGGAAAATCTCAAAATAATCTAAATTCCCAACTTCTACATTTGGCAAGACTCTAAATTTTCCAAACCATATAATTTGGAGAGAAATTATGTTTTTCATAGATAAAAAAGTGTATGATATCTATGTGGAATTTATGAATGGAAAGACTTGCAAACTCACATTTGCAAGCAAAAGTTCTTGGATCTATTCAGAGAGTGATAATGTCTTGCAATACAGATCAAATGGACACTTCTGTAAATGGAAATAAGTAAAATTTAGATTTCCAGGTTATATTACAAGCTACTAGCTGCTTATCTTACTCATGACTACAGCTAACCCTGCAAGTTCTTTCCTTTTCCTTAAGAAGCACTACATCATTACTCTAGCAGAAAAACAAATGACTAGTGAAAACAGGACTGCCCATTAATGTACTAAATAACTTGCCAGTGGTTTTGCTCTAACGAATATTTCAGTATGATACAAAATGTTGCAAAATAACAGTGTACCACAGAAGCTGCCTTTTCAATTGATCTGTGGTATTCCTCTCATTCTCAATGCCCTGTGTGTCAGGCTCTTTGCTCTGAGGCTCCCACAGAACTAGAATTTTAAAGATTATTTACTTCTCTTAGAAATAATAGGAAGCAGGAAACAGATCAGGAAAGATGCATCTATAACTCAGCTGAGAGAACATTTTTCACTACAGAGAGAAAATACCAGTACCAATACTTTCAATTTGAAATATATTGTTTCCAAAATGTGCTATTTAATGACACAGGTGACATTATTTCATTAAAAGTAGTATTTTGAGGAAGATACCCAGCTGCTTCTAAACAATTGACAACATCTATATTAGTTGGAAATCTCTTAATGACTTGTTCAGAAAAATTGAAATAATTGTGTAAAAATGGTCCTTTACTGTACTGTATTGCCACAACATAATGGTACAGTCTTCACATCACTTTCATATAATGCAATACCAGAACTATGTTGTGAAGGAATAAATTTTAAGGAAAAAAAGCAAAAACCCTTAGAATTTCACATACTGTGTTCAGTAAAGAAAATGTTGCATATGTGGCAACACCCTTTGATTTTTAGAAGACATTTTTGAAAATGTAAACCTAAGTCAAGAGGTTTCTTTATCTCTTTAAACCATTCAGCAAAAGGGTTTGGGAAGAAGGGATGCAGATCTATCAGGTTATTATAACCAGCCCTGGATATTCAAGCGACAGGCAGTAAGTGGCAGCTATTTAAAATAACATGTACTAGAATGTTCAATTTTTACACATGCAAAAAGCAAAATTCCTCTTGTGAAGGAAGGAAATCACATACCAAAGTATTTCAGGAAAAGAAGGAAAGACAGAGAGGTAAGAGAGGGACAGATTGTACTTGCAATTGAGCGCTAAGAGCTTGAACCTCAAAGCTCCTCTAACCCTGCATTAACTAACAGAATTCCTGGTCCACAGGTTAACTGAGAGGCAGTAAGATTCATTATGTTAAAATTAAATGCACAGAAAATGGAATTGTAAAAATCCTCACTGACACATTTATATGTACAGCCTGATGAGCTTCTATGTCTGTTATTCGTTAGGAAGCATGGAAATAATATAACCAGTCTTTGAAACAGTGATATAGACTAGCCCTACCCTTGCCACTCTTACAGTTGCCTCAACACATCTGAAAATGCCCTGCGTGAGGTGGTGGTCCCTACCACCTCATGAGCTCCCGCTCCCTTGCTTTGCCAAGATGAATGATCCAACCTATGAAATCTTTCAGATTCAGCTCATAATCATTCCACACTGCACTTTGGGAGACACTTTGGGAGGTGTCCAGATAGAAAGCCTGTTGGCTTGATCAGCTGCATAAACAAAAGGATAACTTTATTATCCAGAAGGAATGCAACAGCTTCTCTGTCTGAAGAATTAAGCTAATTTTTAAAGACTATAACTAGACATCTGTCACTATAACTCCTTGGTGACCCCTTTTTCCCTCAATGCAAACCTAAGATCAAGTGAAAATGTTCAGTAAGAGATATTATAGATATATTATATGGTTCATTTATCTATAGCGTGTTCTCTGATTCATCAATTATTAGATATTTTTGTTACTATATGTACAGTATTTTTAAACATGAACTTAGTATGAAACGTTAATTGTATTTTGGATACCAAAGTGCACAGCAATTCTCTTCTCAAGATTAATTTAAACCAAGTCCTACTATCGCTCAACTTGTCAGTGTAGGAAACAACCCTCTGGCCCAAGTTTGCATTCCTACCACACCAACTGTTGAGACTCCACTCCCCACCACACTAAGTACAGGTCAGAGCTTTAGCAACCCTTTGTTACCTCACCCCCGATTAGTGTGACACTGAACCAGCAGCTGCCAGCTTAACTCTCAGTTGTTCCTGCAGTCCCACACCAATCAATTTATCCAATAGATTTTGGAGAATGGTTTTGTTGAAGTTAAACAAAATACTTAACGACTATTCTGTACATTCATCTTGAGATGTACTTCATACCTCTTAATCTCTACAAAAGCCTGGTCCCTTTTTTTCCCATTTCACATGAACTTAAGAAAACTTTTTTTTTCTTTTTTTCCATACAGTCCTTTTCACAGTTTCACAAAAGTATACGCTGGGGGCATAGGGGTGTCTCCTTTCTAGTGATGAATTTCCAAGTCAGACTATGAGTTAGAAGACATTCCTGCAGCCTCTAAACAGACAAGATTTCATCTAGATGCCTCCACAAACTCTTTATCAGTAAACATTTGACTTCTAGCTGATTCTCATGTGTTATGCAATGAAGAACCACAATACTCTAGGAAACAAGTAGGTGAACTCTGGGGGACTAGAGGAGAATAGGGATAGTAAAATGAAATATGGAAGAGATCACGGATAAAAAACAGACTGAAAGCTATTGTCACGGATGGCAATATGTAACAAAGATGTTCTATTTAGCTACATATTTCTGGTCAGACACAGATCTTTGTGTCTGGATTGCAGCTAAAATATATTTGTTCACATATATACTACTAGGTTTAGTGTACTTGAAAAATCTCTATTACAGGAGACAGAGTGTAAAGGACAGGTAACACTCCCCTCTGCAATAAAATTTTTTGCATCTCCATCCTAAATATTTCACAATGGTTAAAGTTATAAAGATGATATTGTTCAAAATGAGTCAAATATTAGCTCAACTATGGCCATCATTGTGTTTCTAACAAGTTAAAAAATCACATTGGACAATATTGTGGGACTTAGAAACCAGGACAAAAACATCTATAGTTATTCACAACCAGTTAGGATTACAAGAGGTACAAAAGTACAATATCCATAATCATTAAACTGCATCAAATCTTTAATTTATATCTTGACCTTCCACATTTGAAGACAGTGGAGATTTTGCTGTTTATTCCATTATTATTAGCATAAGCACAACATACTTTCCAAATGAACTAAAACTTGCTTTGGGAATGTCCCTGATAGTGTTTATCAGGGTCATCATCTGACCATATCTACAGTTCAGACTTCATTTAAAACATTACTGATGTTCAATTCAGCTTCTTCTAAAAAGTAATTTGTGGAAGCTGAGAAGACCTGTAGTAGATAAAAACTCACTTGCCAAGAAGTATAGCTTTAACACAGAAACCAGCTGAGTTTTCTTCCAGTAATATATACTAGTATCTATTGTGTGACAAAGCTAAGGACAAAATAATGGCAAACACAAGAAAGGATCTGGGCTCCAGGTACTTTGGTTGCTCAAGTGAACTTCTGATCTTTATTACCACATTGGTTAAAAATATTGGAAAATATGCAATAAAATACTGTCACCAGCACTGGAAAACATGATACCAGGGTTTATCATAAAATCCTTGACAAGTTGTGCAGTGTTGCATGAAGCTGAACATCAGTGAGTAGAGTACACAGTGAACAGGCTCAACCTGGAGCATGACATCCTGCTGTTCCCCCTCCCTTGCACTTCATTCCTCATCTCCATCTCCATATGTTTTTTTCTTTTTCTCTATCCCTATCTTTTGACAGGTAAATGCCAAGACCCTCTGAATTGACTGCTGCACCAGCAGGGTGTCATGGAAGCCTGGGAAAAGAATGTGGGTACTTGTGATATTGGTCTCCCCCCCCCCCTCCCCAGCCTGACCTTTCTGGTGATGTGGATTCAGGGCAGGCAGATAACAACACAATAGCCAAGGGCTAGTTTGAGCAATGCCCCCACCTAACCACACTGCTTGTCAATGGCTGACTCAAGCCAAATTTTGAAAAAATTAACATCTGTAGTCAATATGCAAAAAGGACTATAAGTCAATTATCTTGCTCCATAAATAGTGGACAGCCCAGGGCCCATTGGGCTCTCCTGCACAGCAGTGGGCTGTGCACCAGGATCTCCTCTTGAGCAGGGACGCCTCTCAAGGTTACTCCTCAAGGCTGAGAGAATCCTTATTGCAACAGATACTCAGTAGTTATTGAACAGATACTCAGATACGAAGTGATTTGGGAGTAAAAATGCTGAAACTTTGAAATCTTAGCTAAGTGATATAAAGAATTGTTCGTGCCTATATATCCTTTAGACATAAACCTTTGACCAAATCTGGGACTATGTCTGGATCCAGCTGCACCTGAACTCCCTTCAGAGAGGGAGTTTAGATGCAAGTGAGTCCTTTCTGAACCTCATGACTCAATGGGAGGGTGTCCCTGTCAGTTTTGTCTGCCTTTGTCCTCTGTAGTAAATAATCAAGCGTACCTTGCCATTGAACCTTCTTAAACCACTGTTGCATTTACCACTGAACTTTGTTGACTCACTGTTTTATATCAATAAACATATTGCTAGTTCTCTCTTATGAGTGAAGTGCATCACTCCATCCACAGCAGTGCTCAGCAACTGTGTTGGCTTTCAGAGTACCCTGGGACACTGCTCCAGGATGCAGCTGTCACCTTTGATCTTTTAATCTTTGTTTGGCTGAGTGGGAGGGTAGTTAAGATATATGAATAGATATATAATAAAAATTATAAATACATAAATATATATACCAGATTCATTTTAAGTGGAAATCTAGTTACAGATATTCTACCCCAAAAGTCCAGAAACTGTTGCAGGTAGGTAGAATGTCATAACTAAATCTGAATCACTCATTTGCAAATACCAGTTATGGCAGCAGTTTGATATAACTGCTGTATCAGAACGTGAAATGTTCTCAAGGTCAGAGACCTAGGACTGAATACCCTCACGGATGCTAACAGTACAGATAAGCTCATAAGATATGGTTTCAGGTGTATCACTGAATACAGAGACAGACATTTTTTTAAACTAGCATTCAAAAATGCTAGTTTTTAATCTTAAGGTAAACTATTAAATAACTTCCAGACCTTGCACACCTCACTAAGGAGGTATGATCCTTTCAGTTTGACAATTTGATCACAAATGCTGTAATCCTACTTAAATTCAGCTTTCTGCCCAGTGACAATAGAACCCACAGAATAGCAACATTCCAAAAGTTTGTAGCAAATATTTAATAATTACAAAGGACAAATGTTGTTTGCACAGCGCAATATTCATTCTGTTCCAACTGGATAAAATCTTAGTTGCTGGGCATAATGTAGACCATGCTGTCTCATGAAGAATGTGTAAGGGTGAGAAAAGCTTAAACAAAAGGTTCAGTGTACCTCAGAGCAGGGGAAAAAAACCTTACACTGAAGGATTTTTTGAAATCCACATAAGGCTGGTACAGAATCTCAGTTCCACTGGATAGATATTCTCTAAAAAAAAAAAAAAAAAAAAATAGAGGCACAAAAGATGAACAAAACAACCAAAATCCTTGCTGGCAGTCTCTGAAGGGAAGCCTGAATGGACTCGAAGGCCACTACCTTGGCATCTCTAACAATAGTTACCCAGGTAGCAGTGGAAATGCGAAACCCTCACTGAAACAAAGCTGATGGCAAAATTCAAAAGACTTTTGGCACAGCAAAGCAAGAGCATGCATTGGATTTAACTCTGCTTTTCTGTGAATATGAATTAGATCTTTTGAATTGACCACGCATATGCTTACCACAACCACTCTTTTCTTCAAAAAAATCCCAGAGAATCTGTCTTCCCCTGACAAATGCAATGATCTTTTTCTGTCACAGAAGTTCAAATTTAGTCCCATTGAAGCTATTTGTCTTTATAAAGAGAGAGTAGGATGTGTTTCCTATGGCTATTTTTTACCATCTAGTATCAACTGAATTTATTAAACTCTCTGCTCCATGTAATTACTTTTTGCAGGTCAAGCCTTTCTAATAGGTCTTTTCTCCCAATGTCCTTGCTGTGTGCACAGAGCTCCCAATGACATTAATGAATCTCAAGCACGTGATTTGAGAGAAGACTATGTCTCATGTCATTTTGGGTGGTAAGAGTTCATAACAGAGACCATGTAGCCCTAAGTGTTACTTTCCTATTTTTCCCAGTGGCATCAGTAATGAATTAATGCTAAGAATTATTTTGGAAAACGTAGCATGTATAGTTTTGTTTAATCAAGGCAGAACATTTTCCACCTACAAACGTCACCTCCAGCTGGTGGCATAAAGATGTGAGTGATGCGTTTGCAGAAGAAAGTCCATCCATACTGTCACCAATAAACAAACAAAATACATTCCAAAGGCACAACAGTG
The DNA here is from genome assembly GCF_000691845.1 of Merops nubicus. Taxonomy (NCBI): domain Eukaryota; kingdom Metazoa; phylum Chordata; class Aves; order Coraciiformes; family Meropidae; genus Merops; species Merops nubicus. Next base: position 8,870 of record NW_008601050.1, on the reverse strand, counting down.
TTCCCAGCCCTTGGCATAGAGTACTTAGCAAATGTTACTGGCTTCAAATGACATGAAAGGGCCTTTAAAAACAATAAAGTAATTAGATGCATTCATAAGAGACAATTATGTCATATAAAGATGAGCATTCTCAGAACTGCTTTTGGCTCTATTAGAAAAGAACATTTCTCCTCTCAAATGAATTTCACAGATATGCAAGGTGTGGGAAAATGGCACCATTCTCATCAGTGTTAAAAGCATATGATACAAATGAGGTCTCCAGCATGGCACTGACTGCAATAAATTATCAAGTGTGTGTTCTGTTTTCTGAAATGGGCTCAATTTATCATTTTATTGAAAAGGTTCCATTATGCTAATGTCTCATAAAATCACTTTTTTGCTGTTGCTGGAAGGTGAAGAGGGGATATCAATTTTTATATATAGAACTTAGAAGTATTGCAGCAGTGAGTTGTCAAGGGTTAATAACCCTGACAGAAGATACAATATACATAAAAGCAAACTTCCAAGGACTTTGTAATGACAAATTTTCATATCCCTACTGGAAACAGAGTAACTAGGACATTTTTCTTAAGCTTAGCTATTTCAAAGGAAATTTTCACTGAATTAGCAATAGTTAATTGCCTGGCTGAAAACTTCCCCTCTGTTCTCCAATTAACCCTTGAACTGACACTGGAGACTGTTTAGAAGTGCTATTTCAATGAAGGTCAGATTAGAGAATTCCATTACAGTTCTTGTCAACTTACTCAGCAGACATGAAGGATAATCAGACAGAGGTGATTACTTGCAAAAAGGAATACTCTTTCTCTAAATATGACACTATATAATAAGAATGTTTTCTTTGTTTTGAAGTATTGGATACAAACCAAGTATGTATTAAAAGAGGAAGAGAACTAGATTTAGACAATTGCTTTGATCTTGTATAACAGTGTTTTTGTGGCTGAGATGTGACTGGTATTCAGAAAACCTCTTTTTTTGCCATGTTTCAAAAATACCGTTTCAGAAACTTTACCATATTATGATAGTATGATTATGAATAACTTTTAACAGGAAGCGTTGTCTTACAGACATGCCTTCCCTTACCTCTAAACATACTCATATAGCATAATCCAAGAAGCTACAACAACTAACCAAGAGGGATTATTTAACATGTACTGACATGAACAGGCTGCCAGGGAAGTATTTGAATCACCATCCCTGGAGGTATTTAAAAGACATGTAAATACAGTGCTTAGGGACATGGTTTAGTGGTGGACTTGGCAGTGTTAGGTTAGTGGTTGGATGCAATGATCTCAAAGAGCCTTTTCTAATCTAAACGATTCTACGATTGCAATATATTTTAGAAGTTGAAAACAAAAAAGTGGAGCTAGAGCAGTGTGACCAATATTTCAACCAATTATCAATAAATATCCTTCTGGATCTCAGAGATTCAAACACGGATCACAATTTGAGAACTTCTGCCACACAACATTTACCAAACAGTTTGGAAACTGTTTTAAAACTTTAGATTTCTCATTCAGTGTATGGAATGACCATGAAGGGTACACGGCAGAACCAAAACCAATGGAAGCAGTACAGAGCACAGAGTAGATTCCCTTTGGGGACAGGGGCAAGTAGTATGAAAATATCAGACAAGAAAAGACAAAGAGGATGGAAGACAAGTCTGCTTTTGTTCCAGTTTCTCTTCTCACAGAGTTCTCAGGCCTGATCAGCTCAATTTCTGTGACTAAAATGCACCAGTGCAGCACACATGGCACCAGCTCTGTGGCACTGTCTACTCACAGCAAAGTCAGGATAAAAGGTCCAACAGCTGAAGCCTACCAGTTTTGTGTGTGTAACACACACACAATGATAATGATTAACAATGTGCAGGAACCAACCATTAGCACAAAAAGAGTTGTTAATACAGGAATTTTGTACAGTTTCAGTTTAAAGTTGAAAGCAGAACTTTACATACAGTAAATTTACGTAGCATGCAATGAAGATAAGTGCAGCCGTGCTTCCCAGAAAGTATTTGCCAAAATCAGGAATAGCATATTATTGCTGAGTTGTTACTTTATTCTGCTTTTCTAAGGAAGAAAATTAGTACCTTCCTCTTTCTGCATGTAGATTGATCCTCAAATCGATATTGCATTTCATATTTAAAAGCTAGTTAAGTAATGCAGTATAAAAAATCTGAATCAAATGTAAACTAAAACACAATGTGCTGAATAATGCATTTTCATTCATATTAGAAGTGGTTTAATCCTAACACAAAAATAAACTACCAGTGCACCAAATCCAAAAATACCATAGTAACCTAACTAATTGCTTGAATGTGTCTACTGAAATAATACATTGGTTGCATATTAAGTCATTTATTACTTTTGCTTGTACAGTAATATGAATCTTACTCAAATAAAGGTCTGTCAAAAAGAACTACCATAAGAATCATGTAACCAACAGTAAATGGTGTCTTAATATTTCAAGAGTATCAAGAAAGGTCAGTACAAGTACTCTGATAACTTGTTTTTATAATAAAATCTTTAGAACTCTGGGAAAAAGGATCTAATTACACAGAATACTGATTTCCCACCTCAAACTACTGATTTACTATACCATGGACCTAAAGTACATTTAATTAATTAATTCATGTTATAATTAATCCACAAATGACTTGTACAGATGCCAGGGGGAAAAAAAAAATCTTTACACTGATTAATTTTCCATGTAAAAATGCATCTAAAAGACAAGAGAGAAATTCTAAGAATCCTCTTTCTCTTTTCTAAGGGAATAATAAAGTTTTAGATATTTGTGGTTGTATCACAGCCATGCAAAATTAGGTCCTGAAAATATAAATTCATTGTTGCCTTACTTTTGTCTGGTGCAGCTGTAGAACACTTAACAGAGCTTCATGTCTCAGAGTATCAATAGAGATGTTCCTGAAGTACTGGAGGCCATTTTGGACGGATTAGTGCACATGTTTTGATGACATTTGCAAAAAGGGGTTAAGAAAAGGCTGCATTTGGACTCAGCTTGGTACTGGGCAGGGGTATGCAACCTAATAGCACATTAAAATGGGGAGGTAGAGATGATTGCCTAATCTGGAACATATATACATATTAATACACTTTCATAATTTTTTTTCAGCCTGGTAATGACTTCCAAACTTCTGAATTTCTCATGGATAAACACACATTGTACAATAAAAACACAATGTAAGTAAGATGGTTCTCCAGACCAGTCAGGAGTTGCTTTCATTACTCACCACTAAAGTGGAGGTGAGCTGGGAGTACGATGTCCTGTTATGCATTTCAGCAAGGAGCAAATAACACCCCTTAGTAGAGACAGGATGCCAGGCTATAAGGGTTTTTGTATGAGTGCATTAGTTTACAGTACTTAAGTATTTTACTTATATAATAGCAGTACAATATAATAAGAGTTGTCTATCTCTTGGATTGCCCTGTAAAATTCTACAGTTTGACATCCAAGAAGTCAGTACATCAAAAACACTATTTTGGCAGTCAAATGCTGCAAAAACTTCTGAGAGAAGCTTTTGTGATGCAAGAATTACCACAGACCTTCTACCTGAGAATCCAAAGGAGGGCAGATAATACAAAAGCAGGGCAGGGTCAGCATCCTCTGATAATAAACAGAAATATCTTAGGCTTCAGGAAGAGAGGAAGTCTCTTAACTGCTTCAGTTAGGGAATAGCTACGTAGCATGTTAGACTAAATAATGATCAGTCAGCGAATCCTCTGCCTCTAATCTGTAAGTTTAAGTTTATCCTCTACTTAACTACTTAATTAATCTGTCTTCTACTCACTGTGTGTGATGCCTCACACAAAGGAAAAAAGATTATACTTGGTTCAACTGTATTGGTTTCTACTGTACACTGATCACCACAAGAAACACTCTAAGATGACAGCTTAACAAGTATAATTTCAAGCAGCAGTGGTGGCACACTCAGCCTTCAGCCACTCATTCCCACTACTAGTACTTGTTTCAGCCGTGCCAAAGAAAATTCTTGCTGCACAGTAAAGTTGACTGGAAAACTGATCTCTGCTTAATCTTTTTCTTTTTTTTATTTTTTCTTGCTGGATTATATCTATTCTAGACCACTCCTTAACTCAGTGAATTACATGACTATAAATTAGCTTGCTCCAAACCCAAATAACAAAACCATCAAAATCCCCCATAATGAAGAAAAGTGGTGGGGCCGAACAGAGACAAGGACAAATTTTCATAGTGAGAGTCAAAACAAGACAAGGAGAAGATAACAGGCCTGTAAAAAGTGCTTGATGCTAATAACCTTCCAGGATATACTGTGAGTAATTACAGTGGCTCTTCTTTTTTTTTTTTTTAATGATAAAAAAAAATCTGTTTAACTTAATCACAGATAAAACCGTTTCATATATATTCTCAATACATTTTTTTTCCTCTGCTGTCATTCTACCACTAAAATATTTGCTGCAATAGAAGACATCTATCAGTTTGTTCTTGGATTCACAGTTTGTAGTGGATGGAAAAACGTACCACATGATAGATTTTAAAAGGTCTTACATAGGTATGAACTGTTCTGTAAAGTTAAGCACAAGTAGCAACTACCTGTACATATCATGTACAGTAGTGAAAAAATAAATAAGGAGTAGCATTAAAAAGCTCACATCATTGCCTTGCTTTTGACAGTAAGCCTAACCTGAAACCCTGCCCTTAGTTCACTGGATTTAAGTCAGCACGTGCCCCTCTATCTCATTATTCATGCAGGTTAGGAGACGTGGATCATTAAGCTGGCTACTAATTTGTTTCTAAACTGCACTCATTCATCATTAGTTGGCAGGGAGAGGTTGATCAAGTCAGTTGCTGAATACTTCTGTGACCCTCCTACAAATTGTATATTTTCTGCATGAGTTACTTAAGAAATTCTCTAGAAGTTATTTTAACAGTTTTAGGAGCCATATTATTAAGCATGGCAATTACTCTTGTCACATTGGCCACTGAGGTATCTCTGTCATATTCACAAATTAGCTTCTGTACTCCAGACCTACATTTTTGGTATCACCTTTCGTGTTGTGTATAAAGGGTATTTGTGCACTGTTCTTTCTAAAAAGACATCTCTAATGGACTATTATGACAAATCACGACAGAATCTGGTACGCACAGACTGATGCCTTGTCACTGGGGACAAACACTGTTATCAGGGTTAGCTAGACTCTGTGTGAGGATGGGGTTACGTTAAGAAGATTCATGTAATAGCTAGAAGATTCTTATATTTCCTTCTGACTCGAGTTTCTCTCTCATGAACAATTTTAAATATTACAGCACAACCCATTTGCAGTAACTTAACTTCTGCTTCAGATGATTTTTCATAATGAAAAGAAGGTATTCTCAGTAATAACTGAAGAACTACTAAAAACCATAGTATCAATCATCATTATATTTTGTGCCAGCTATGTTTTTATAAATAATGTCTATTGTATAGAAATATTTTTTACAAAATGTATGAGTATGAAAACATTACAACCGATTGGGAACTAAACACATTTGCAATGCATAAGCTGCCCAACATTCTAGTTAAGGAAACTTCTCTAAAGGAAATTTTACAGAGACTATTTTTTGCCTTCTCATAGACCTCTGGGGTTTTTGTCAGCTTATAATAATTTGTAAAAATACTAGCATAATACAAATTAAAGACAGGAACAACACAAGAAACCACTCAGTTTATCCACAAAGAAAAATTGTTTTGCTGGAAGACACATGAGATGCTTACTACCTTTTAAAATAGTTGTATTTTTTATTTAATAACTAAGAGAAACCATATGTTGTGGGTTTTTTTGTGTTGTTTTTTTTTTTTTTCCTGTGGACTTAGCTGCTGAGTGAGTCAGCTAGGGAAGGCACCCCAGTGGACCTGCTGTGTGCAAACAGAGGAGGACTCTGGCTCACGTGATGGTTGGAGGTCATCTTGGGCAATGCAATCAACAAAATGATTGAGTTTTCAGTTCTCAAAAATAAGGATTGGGGTCAGCAGAATTTCTGCCTTGGACTTCTGGAGGGCAGACTTTGGCCTGTTTAGGAGACTGGTTGATAGACTCCCTTGGAAGGCAGTGCTGAAGTGCAAAGGAAGGCTGGACATTCCTCAAAAAGGAAGTCCTAAAGGCATAGGGCAGGCCATCCCCATGTCATGTAAGACAAGCAGGTGAGGAAGATGACTAGCCTGGTTGAATAGAGACCTTTGCCTGGGACCCAGGAAAAACAGAAGAGTTTATGACCTTTGGAAGAAGGGCCTGGCAACTTGGGAGGACTACAAGGATGCTGTCAGATAATGCAGGAAGAAAATTAGAAGGGTCAAAGCCCAGGTAGAACTTAATCTGGCTACTACCATAGAAGACAATAAAAAACTGTTTCCATAAATACTTTAGCAATAAAAGAAGGACTAAGAACAATCTCCAACTTCTATTGGATGTCAGGGGAAACATAGTAACCAAGGATGAGGGGAAGGCCTCAGTTGTTCATAGTCAGACTACTTTTTCTCCAGGTACACAGCCCCCTAAACTGGAATACAGGGATGGGAAGCAGCATGAAACCCCCATAATCCAAGGTGGAATGGTCAGTGACCTGCTGTTCACTTAGACACATACATCTATGGGGCCAGATGAAATCCACTCAAGGGGAGCTGGCAGAAGTGCTCACCAAGCCACTCTCTCTGAATCATTTCCCAGCAGTCCTGGCTAAGGGCAGAGGTTCCAGTTGACTGGAGGTTAGTACATGTGATGACCATTTACAAGAAAGGCCAAAAGGAGTGTCTGGGCAACTACAGACATGTCAGTCTGACTTTGGCACCAGGGAAAGTTATGGAGTAGATCATCTTGAATGTCATCATATAGCACATACAAGTGATCCAGCCCAGTCAGTATGGGTTTATGATTGATAGGTCCAGCCTGACTAACCCGATCTCCTTCTATGACAAGGTGACCCACCAAATGGATGAGGAAAAGGCTGTGGATGTTGTCTTCCTGGATTTTAGAAAACCTTTTGACACTGTTTACAACAGCATTCTCCTAGAGAAACTGGCCGCTCATGGCTCAGAGAGCCATACCCTTCACTGGGTAAAACACTGGCTGAATGGCCAAGCCCAGAGAGTTGCGGTGAACGGAGTTAAATCCAGGTGGTGGCCAGTCACAAGTGGCATTCCCCAGGCCTCTGTATTTGAGCCAGTTCTGTTTAACATCTTTATCAATGACCTGGACAAGGGGATCAAGAGCACCCTCAGCAAGTTAACAGACGACACCACGTTAGGTGGGTGTGTTGAACTCCTTGAAAGTAGGGAGGTTTTACAGAGGTATCTAGACAGGCTAGATTGATGGGCCAAGGCAAATTGTATGAGGTTCAACAAGGCCAAGTGCTAGGTCCTTCATATAGGTCACAATGACCCCATGCAACACTACAGGCTTGGGGAAGAGTGGTTGAAAAGCTGCCTGGTGGAAAAGGATCTGGGGGTGCTGATCAAGAGCTGCCGGAACATGAGCCAGCAGTCTGCCCAGGTGGCCAAGAAGGCCAGCAGCATCCTGTCCTGAATAAGAAGCAGTGTGGGCAGCAGGACTAAGGAACAGATAGTCCCCCTGTGCTCAGCACTGGTAAGGCCACACCTCAAATAGTATGTTCAGCTTTGGGCCCCTCACTACAAGAAAGACATCAAGGTGCTGGAGCTTCTCCAAAGAGCAACAAAGCCAGAAAAGTGTCTAGGGCACAAGTCTTACAAGGAGCAATTGAGGGAACTGGGGTTGTTTAGCCTGGAGAAAAGGCGGCTCAGGGGAGACCTTATCACACTCTACAACTACCTGAAAAGCAGCTGTAGTGAGGTGGGGGTCCACCTGTTGTCCCAGGTAATAAGCGATAGGACAAGAGGGAATGGCCTCAAGTTGCAGCAGGGGAGGTTTAGGTTGGATATTAGGAAAAATTTATTGACTGAAAAGATTATTAAACATTGGAACAGGCTGCCCAAGGAACTACTTCAATCATCATCCCTGGAGGTATTTAAAAGACATGTAGATGTGGTGCTTAGGGACATGGTTTAGTGGTGGACTTGGCAGTGTTAGGTTAACAGTTCCACTTGATGACCTTCAAGGTCTTTTCCAACCTAAAGAATTCTACAATTCTGTGAATCTATGATCAGCCTAAGAAAGTAACCAACAAACGTTGAGGTCTGTGTATTGCAATATACCAAATTGCTGATTTACCTGATTTTTCAGAGGGAAGAGAAATGCTGTTTTTTGTAGTATCCAGAATAACAGCCAATCCTGTAGAGAGTGATGGGAGGATGCTGGTGCTGAGATCTATGCGTGTTAGACTTCCAGGTTCTCTTTCCAAGGCTTTTAGAGTACCTCCAGCACAGTTACCTCCTGTCTCATCCTTGGTGCATGTGTTCTTCTGTGAACTCTGAACAATATGAACAATACTCTGCTGGGCCAGGTCACAGTTCTGCAATACAAAACCAAAATCCCAATAAATAATCATGACATAAGGGACAAAATCCCTTTATCTCAAATTTGTTATTTGTTAAACGTCCTCCGAGACATTTTGTGTAGAATTTCAGTGTGTGGTAATGGAGTTTAAAGCAGAGTGACAAGTGTAAATTGCTGGAATTAGGATTACTTGCATTGGCAAAAGGGTCACAACACTTACAAATTCTAAACATTTAACAATGAAATCATGGAATAGAGCCAACAGCTCTAAATAAGTCCAGTTTATTGGCACATAGGAAAAACTCCAGAGGGAGCACTACTAAATCAAGTGCTAAGAATGTTTCACACTTAATATGCCTTTGCATAGATAATGCTGATACACACTCTCCGTATAATCATAGCATTACTATGGTTGGAAAGGACCTCTAGAAT
>NW_008601049.1:84383-99891 GCF_000691845.1 Merops nubicus | reverse complement strand
CCAGGCTGAACAGCCCCAAACCCCTCAAGCTGTCTTCATATGAGAGCTACTCCAATCCCTTGATCATTTTGGTGTCCCTCCTCTGGACTCGCTCCAATATGTCTACATTCTTGAACTGGACGCAGTATTCCCGGTGAGGTCTCACCAGGGCAGAGTAGAGTGGCAGAATCACCTCTCTTGATCTGCTGTCCACAGTTCTTTTGATCCAGCCCAGGATGTGATTGGCCTTCTGGGCTGCGGTTGCACATTGGTAGCTCATGTCCAGTTTTTCATCCACCAGCACTCATAAATCCCTTTCCACAGGACTGCTCTCCAGTAAACCCTCTCCCAGCCTATACTGATAGTGCTGGTTACCCCAGCCCAGATGCAGAACCCTGCATTTGGCCATGTTGAACCTCATAAGGTTCATCAGGGCTCACCTCTCCAGCCTATCCATGTCCCTCTGGATGGCATCCTGTCCCTCTGGCATATCAACTGCACCTCCCAGTTTGGTATCATCCTCAAACTTGTTGAGGGTGCACTCAATGCCACTGTCAATATCATTAATGAAGATATTAAACAACACTGGGCCCAGCACAGACCCCTGAGGAACACCACTTGTTACCATCCTCCATCTGGACATCAAGCCATTGACCATCGCTTTCTGGATGCTGCCATCCAGCCAGTTCTTTATCCACTGAACAGTCCACCCATTAAACCCATAATTCCCCAACCTAGAGTAGAGGATTTTGTGGGGAACAGTGTCAAAGGCCTTGCAGAAATCCAGATAGGCAACATCCATAGGTCTTCCCTTGTCAACTGATGTAGTCACTTCATTATAGAAGCCCACTAGGTTGGTCAGGCAGGACTTGTCCCTAGTGAATCCATGCTGACTACCTAGGATTACCTCCCTGTCCTCCATGTGCCTTAGCATTTCTTCTAGATCAGAGGTCTCACAAAGAGACATGGAAGAGATAACACTTCAGGACAAGAAATGGTGATGCACTACAAAGGTCACCTAAGAGAAGGACAATAACAGAAACCCAAAGAAGTTACACATTATCTCAAAACCACCAAGGCTCTAATGCACTGTCCTAAGTCCAAGTCCTCTCTAAACTTACGACACAGAGGCAGGGATGACTGCTGACATACTCTACTCACAAAGCTGAGGAAAACTTCATCTGAGTGCAGAAGTCTGTCTTTGAGGCCAAATTCCTTCTTAGATCTGTCTACAGAAAGACAAGAGTGTTCCAGTTTCAGTCTTGCCTTCACTATGTAGATAACCAGAATAATACCAGAATTAGTGGCTGCACCAGAGGAGTTGTCAGTTGGGTTTACTATGGTAATTTGAAACAGTCCCTTATTCCTTCTGTGATCACATCATGAGTAAGTAAAATCTTGTTTATAATTTTATTACTGTGTGAGTTTTGGATGTGTGGCTTCAAAGAGTGAATAGGCATCCATCCATATTAGGATGACTAAAATGCAGATACCTGTCTTTGTAGCTGGTAACATAGAGTCCTTTTTGACCAGGAAGAGAAATAAGTAATTCTAAATCAGTCATTTCGTTTACTTCAGACATCTCTAGAAAAGTCAAAACACGTGTCAATGTTCCAATTACAACAAACAGGGCTATAAGTGAATACCTAAGGTGGAGCTCCCTGTGCTGCACTTCTGTTCACTTTGAATGGAAGTAGCGTAGATCTTAGAACAGCACCAGTACTACGTGGTTAAAGTGAATTTTCTAATAAACACCATGTCATTATAAGAAAATTAAATGCAAATTGCCTGCAAGTAACCTGGAAGGCAATAGGATTTCATCCCAAGTACCAAGCAATTGGAAAGGGAGTACAAATTCACTGAATTCATTGGCTGAGAGATGGAAAGGCTGTTTGTAAGTCTATGTGTTAAGGATTGCTTATCAAGTGGATATCAAACATGAAAATGTTGTTCTTCAGCTATGATCACTGTTTTTCACAAAGAAACAGAGACCAGAAACAACTGGAATTGAAAAAAGGAAAAAAAACTGCAGCCCAAACCAGGCAAGTGATGAGGGGCCTTTCTTAGCTGGAATCTACCCAGTGTCCATTTTAAGTATCATGAACATTTCCGTGGTAATTTTCAGTTTGCATTGACGTGTATGTCATCCTGAAGCAGTTATTTCACTCCCCTGAATACCTTCCCTCCACTTGCCAGTCCTCACACATCAGACTGAGAGCTTTGCAGGACTGAACCTGACCCTGTCCAAAGCAGAGTAGCTATCAGAGAGCTCTTCCAATTACTGCTTCTGCAGCTACTACTATGTTTACCAAAATTAATAAAACTAGTCTGGGTGTCTAACAAACGGTAGTAGTTTGGTATAACGGAACATCATAATGGAAGTTTGAGAGCCCTGCAGAAGGCTGTGGTACCTAACAAGATGATTTCTAACTGGATTGCCATAAATTGTATAATAGGCTTCAAGAGCCAAAAAAGTTTAAAGGCATGCTTCAAAGAAATTTGAGAAGTGGTACAATATTTTGTATGATCACATATTGTGATCACCAAGGTCCATGTTTTAATCCCCTCCCCCCTTCTTTCTACTCTCCTGTTAAAAGGACAAAGAAAAAAAGAGGGAGAAAAAAAGGGGGGGGTGGGGGGAAAGACTTAAAGCCAGAAAGTCTTTTTGAAGTATTTGTTCTCTTGATTAAGAGTTCTCAGTTTGGCAAGACCTAAATCAAGATACATCAAAAGGGCCCAAAATAAAGAGCAGCTGAATGAAAATGTATGAGATGACAGAAGGAATAAACAATAATAACTGTGCATATGTTTAAGTCATCTGAAAGGGATTGCAGCAATGTGTAAAATATCCGGAAATAGATATTAAAAAGGCATCTTAATTCCCTAAGGGAAAAAAATCTGCTTAAACCTTATATAGATCCTGTTTAAACTAAACTGCCTCCATTCTCCCCGTTGCATTACGACTTCAGGAGCTTTCCCATCCACTCTGTTTAGTTATGTATAATAAGGAAACCACTACTCTTCTTGCTCAGATTTTCTGCCATGGCAGTGGGTTTCTGGAGGTAATTATACTGGCAATATAGCCAAAACAAGAACCTCCCCCCCACCCCAAGTTATAACTTATATGGAGTTACAAGAAGTTACATACACAAGGGCTTATGCATGTATTCTATTTGCTGGCATTTATTTTCCCCCAGTTGAAAAGGCTTTTTTTTCCAGCAGAAGTTTGTGCGGAGAGTGCGATTAAAGGTGTGAGGGAAATTATTTACACTTCGCTGCCTGATGGCTTGAAGGTTGAAGAAAAGGCCAATAGAAGCAGATTAAAATGGAAATATAGGACAAAGCTCAGGAAGATAACAGCGAGCGGAAAGCAATACTAGATTAATAACACAATGGTGTCAGTTTTGTTTTCCATTTTTCAAATTCTCCCCTCTGGAAATAATATAAAATAATCTAATGATGAGGCATTTCTAACAAAGTTACCACAGATTTCAAGTCAGGATCATCTCTCAGCTTTAAAATAGCCCTGTTTTATATTCCATTTATTTTCTTTCAGTTCAAAACCTGAAAATTAATTTGAAAGAGTAGAGCTCTTACAAAACTGTTCCAAATGGACAGTATTAAAAGTGAGCTAGCTCTCTGCAGTACCATGAGTCTGCACTGCCCATGTTCCCACTGTGACATTGTAAACACTTTTGAACAGTACCACCGTAGTTGTATTCTAACAAGGTGACAGAATAATGACCCTTTCTCTGTTGAATTTTTTCAAGCATTCAGACTTCAGGCATCCTTGCAGTAAATGGTTTACAACTAGCAAATGAAGATTAATTTTTGGCTCCAGTATTATCTGACAGGCTATCATTATCAGTCACTAATGTCTTTCATGAAATGGATAAAAGGTCCCGGGTATCACTCATGTGGCTCTTTTAAAATGCCCTGAGGTTTTCTGTTTTGTTTTGGTTTTGTTTTATCTCTATCTGAGTGTGACAAAATGTGGCAGACAGGAGGGCACCGCAGAATACTTCCGAATCGTTTCACATATGTTGAACACAAGCTGTTTAAAGATAAGGCTGTGGAAATCTAATGCATATATAGATGCTTTTGCCTTGTCCTATGCCAGATAGTGTAGCACACTTACTAATGATGCAACTTTACAGATGGAGACAAATGCAGATTATTTGATACTGTATTTACATTGCTATAGCTTAAAAGGAAATGTAGTGATTTTGATACTGATATGGGGTAAGAATAGCAATAGATAAGAAATAATAGTTAATTTTACATATTAAGAATTTTAGAATATAGAACACAGGACCATACAGCTTAAGAGAAAAAGAAACAGCTAACAGATGGAAAAGTTTGCTTTCTCTTGCTAGCAAGAACTTATTTACAGACAGAAGGGACATTCTAACCTTATCTAACCAAAAGCAACCCTGAGAAGAACATTCAACCATGAAAAGGGCACTCCCACCTGATCTAGAAGACAACCATAAGGAACAAGAATTAGAAAACAGGATGGCACCCATCACAAAAACATCGATAAATCTCCTTGCTGGATGGTAAACAAGGACACGAATTAGCTCAGACTGATAAAGACACTACAGGATTGCAAAATCATTGCATTCCAGGGGAAGGATAAAGAGTACACTGTGAGGAAGACATACGACAAAGACCACCAAAGACCCCTGCCCATAATTTCTGAGAAGATTTGCGCAAGCGCGAAGACCTGATAAGCTAATTAACATATGAAGCAGGAGTAGGCTGGGTTAGATAATGAATATGTATAGGCGTCCCATGAATATGTATTGTTTCACTGTATAAATATGGGAGGACTTTCCTCTTCAGGTATGCACGTTTGTGGTGGAGCATTCCCCCGTGCATCTGCATGCAATAAACATACCTACTTTATAACTTTCGAGTTATAGAGTCTGTTTCCGTATGTCAATACAAGGGTCAGCTTTGCTTTCTGGACTCGAGCAAGCAAAAGGGAGTTTAAGTAAGTGTGGAATATAACACTGTCTGCATTGGTGTATGATGCTTGATCGTGCACCATGTGCCTCCATGCTAAAATATAACCTTCTTATCTCCTCATTTAGTCTCAAAAAATGAGAAGCTCATGAAGCAACAGATGGGGTTCTAAAGGCTGGCTAAAACTAGATCATAGCTCATGTTCTCTTTCCTCTTACTCTCATATACCTCTAACCTAACAATTTTTATATCATGGAAGTGAGATCAAACTGCTGTTGCCTCCAGTTATAAGTCTTCTCTTTTTGCTTACTCTGTACTGCTAGATGATCTTCAATCATCTCCTGTCCAAAGGAAAAGAACTGGTGGCCTGAGACTGCCTGAAGAAGTGAAGAGTCCTAACTAAAGTATCCATCAAATCCCTTTTCCCATCTTCCTACATACCCACTAGAGACAAACCTAAAGATAGGATAATGGGGGTCTGCTTTTACTTGTTATCTTTTGTGAGTAGATTAGAATTCCTATAACATGAAGATGCTCCTGAGAAGTAACCCTACAAGTGGTCAAGCACATGTGCCACAGCAGACCAGGAATGCAGACAAATGAAGAAGCATCTTCCCAGAGCTGGCAAATGACCTAATGGCCAAAGTAACAGCAACTCATTTAAAGTAGTACTAGCTCCTATCTGTCTACCCAACCATGATCACTAACTGTAACACCTTGGCACTAACTTACTGAGTCTGCTTCTACTTTGCATGCTCACAAGTATACTCTTGACCCTTCTGAGCTTAGCAGATCTCCTTTTTCCAGTTTCTCCTACATTCAGCCTTCCCTTTCTCCCCACCCCTCTATGCAGCCGACCCCAGCAGTGTCCCAACACCTCTTAGATCAGTGATTTTTCAGAGGATTTAGTTTGTCACCCTTCCTAACCAAACCTCAGCCTCTCTGACACAAACAAAACCTAAAAATCTGACCCTATTGCAGCACAGGGAACCCACCCTCCATTTGTGGCCATTCTGTTGATGCCCCTTCTTTCTCTATCTGCATAGGGGTCACAGCTGTAGAGGAACGTTTTTCTGGATTAACCTGCCTGGTCAAACCACTGTAACTACAGCAACACAATCAACCTGCTGTGGCTGTGTTGGGAATTTCACCAGTTTCAACAAGCTCTTAGCTCTTAAGATCTTCGGGGCATGGACTGTCTCCTCTGTACAGCATCTAGCACAGAGGAGCCCTCAGGCATTGCAGGCATTGCAAAAGTAATTGGTATGGGTTATTCCTCTCAGATATATCAATACAGGGCATTAAAAACACCCTTCTAGGTTTCTGAAAGTCTAAAGGGAGTCTAATAACAAGAGGACTTTCCTTCTGTCTCAGCCTGTAAATACAGTAACTTCTGTATTATTCTGTTAAAGAAAAAGGCTTCTTGCAAGATGTGTGCAGATGTTTATAAGTAGTTCCTTCCTTCTGCAGGACTAGCTACACTCATAAAGCTGAAAATTGATGAAGATCTCTTCAGCATCAGTATCCATGATTTCTGATGTATATACACTCAAAGACTGTATTAATATTCTCAGCATTGCAGCCAAGTGTTAAGTCCTACATGTTTATTTTAAATATTTGTTTTTATTGGCTAAGTTGTGATGAATTAGAATTCTAATACTAGAAGAAATACATATTTTTTTTGGAAACATTCTCATACCGTTATAGTAGCCCTGAAATGTATCTCGTAGGATGCCAAGGTATGAACAGTGTTACTGAATATAAAGTAATCATGAAGAAGGTTAGGCTTGTATAGCTGAGAGTAGTTTTGAAGAAAATGAACTTTTCAAGCTTATATTCTGTCAGAAAGAAATTTTTGCCCCCCCCCAAAATGTGATTCTGAGTGTCAAGAGACCAGTATTATGTGTAAAGAGGAACCCATCAACTGCAGTGCATACAGCTGTGTATACTAATGCTTGATGAATGACCGTACACATAGTGAGTAAGCTTCACTGGACTCATCATAATGTTTCTTATTTGTAATAGTAAATCAAAGTCTTTGTCCAAAAAAGTCATATGATTGTTTCTTTAGCCACATAGCATTGACTTCTGTTCACTAAATGGCTGACCTGCATTTGGGAGACCGCGTGAGAAAATCACTGCACTTCAAATTTCACAATGAAAATCAACAAGAGTTTTAAGACGAGAGTGTGAGAGAGCAAGATTATTCGTGAGGAAATGTAAGACACTTGAGATGATTTTTGTCAAGTTCTACATCAAAAGAAAAGTGCCATATATTTGATTAAATGGTTGTAAATGACACTTTTTTAAACTGTTGGCTTCTCCTTCTCCCTGTTTATAGAAACAGAGGTAAAGATTTGTCAGTTCTCCAATATTTTTACATGCAAATTTTGCTTTTAAATAAGCAACTTACTAACCCCTTTTCTCTGGGATGTCTCCTTTCCTCCCCATTCTAACAAATGACCCATGGAAGAAATATTTCTCTTTCCTAGGATTTGCTCCATGGCATTACACTTACATAGATCAAGACTATTTTCACTTCACCAGCTCTGTGCAGAGTGCAGTGATGATTTTGGACTTGAAATATATTTAAAACATCTTTAGGCAAAAAGCAATTCTGTCGTTGACACGTCTTCCTTTGTGCAATATGGTTCCTATGAGGCTGACCAAAAGCAACCAAAAGCAAGTGGAATTCAAAACATGTAGTTGTTATATAAACTGGGTGTTTACTGATGGCTGACATACAGACAGACATAGAAATGATCATACAGAGGCATCAGGCAGATAAGACACATTTTTCTAACTTCCTGCAGAATACTGTAAACCAGAAGTTTATTCTGCTGTTCCCAGATTAAATACTCAGACTGCCATGATGTATGCGTACTGAAATAACTGAATAATCAGTAAGATATTGTTGTGGTTTAACCCCAGCCAGCACCTAAGCCCCACAGAGACACTCATTCACTCCCTCTCAGTTGGATGAGGGTAAGAATCTGAAGAGTGAAAGTGAGAAAACTCATGCATTGAGATAAGGACAGTTTAATAGGTAAAGAATAAAGACACACAAGTGCCAGCAAAGCAAAACAAAACAAGTACTTTATTCACTACTTCCCATTGGCAGGCAGGTGTTCAGCCATCTCCAGGACAGCAGGGCTCCCTCATGCATAAAGGTTACTTGGGAAGACAAATGTCATCACTCCAGATGTGTTCCCCCCCTTCCTTCTTCCCTCAGCTTTGTATGCTGAGCATGATGGCGTATGGTATGGAATATCCTTTTGGTCAGTTGGGGTCAGCTGTCCCAGCTTTGGTACCTCCCAGCTTTCTCATTCTGGAATGTCCCCCTGAAAGGCTCTGTTTACTTAAATAGCCCAATCCTTCTTCTACCTAGGTACTGCAAAACAAAACCTCCCCAATGAGATTTCAAAGCTGTTGTAAATATATCCAAATATAATGCAGTTTTTTTCTGGTTTAAAACCTGTATTCAGACTAAGAAAAGTAAATAATTTTTTTGAAAAGTAGTAAAACCTCCACCTCTTAGATATTTGTAAGCACAGTTTGTTTTTAAGGAGTGGATAACTGTGCAGCAGTACGTTGTTCCACCTCTATTCGCTAATCTGAGGCTGTGTCCCAGTTGTGTCAGCCACTTAAAATGGGAAAATTTGCTTGAACTGAAATTCAAATTGCGTTACTTTGTTACGTATGTGTAGATTTATTCCCATGTATTACAGGTAGAATGAAAAGAAACTTCTACAAGGGTAAATAAAGCTGCTTCTGCCTTGTTTCTGATAGTTGTAGAGTACTACTGGTGAGACTTTAAATGCCACATATGCAGAGCTCTCAAAACCTTTCCCCAATATTTCCATTCTCATTTCCATATTTGGAAGGACTCTGTAATGTTAACCTATCCCTTCCAAAACCTTTATTCTGCTAGGGGATTTCCTCATTTGTTGTCCTGGTTGGGGTAGAACAGAGCTGGTCCTGCTCAATGATTTTAACTTCTTAGCTAAAGCTCTTCTAATTAACTGCCTTGTCTGAAGTTAGCAGTGTTTTCATAAACTGTCTGGCTTTAGCAGTGATAACACTTCATGTTTAGAGTTACTGCCAGGGATTGGTGTGCAGACCAAGGCCACTGCTGAGCTTGGATCCCACACAGAGAGGGGGGCAGAGAGTACCCCAGACCTGTGGGGGGAGCGGACAGAATAACTGACCCCAGGATTCACCAGTGGGATATTCCATCCCACAGCCATTATGTCCAGTAAAGCTGAAGGATCAGGAGGGGCAACCCCTTCTATGCTCCCTCTCTTCTGTCTGCTGCGGCGGGGCTGCTGGCTGCTCCGGCAGTGGCCGGCATCCGGGGAGGACTCCATCCATCCTGCCATTGATCCCGAGCCCTGTGTTCCTGAACTGAGGTCCAGAATCCAGCTCCTGCACCCAGTTGCCATCTGTGCCTGCGTTCAGCCTGGGACCCCCTTCCCTGGGGGCTGCTCCCCAGCTGGGGGTGAGGGGAATGTGTTTCCATCAGGTGGAAGTTGGGTTTGGTACTAATTTTGCATATATTTGTACATAGTCTATTTTATTATCATAGTTACTATTATTATTAGTGGTAGTATTAAAGCTGTTTTCTTTTCTTACCTTATCACGAATTCTCTTTCCTTTTTTCCCTTTCTCTTTACCTTTTGGGGGTGGGGGGAGGGGTTTAACAGAGAGTGTCTGTTATCTTTCTGGGGGCAACCCTGACCCCAAACCATGGCATTTGTTTAGTGAATTTCACTGAAGTCCTGTAAAAAGCACCTCTGGGTATTTCTTAAAGGAAAATTAGTTTCAGGGAACTAAAAGGAGAATGTTTCAGCTTGACACCTTGTCAGTCACTTATACCGAACTGTGTACATTTGTAAGAAGTTACAAATGATTAATCTTCTTTTATATACTAATTTGCATTATATTTAAGACAAATTTAAAAATCACTTTGTTATAAATACCGGGTAGGTACTTGTATGTATACTTTACACTTTGATATAGAAGCAAGTGAAGCTGCAAGTAGTCCTGGAAGTCACACACCATTGAGTTCAGTGGAAGTTTCATGTTTTTTCTCATTACCCTCCCCCAAGTGGCTCATATATGCATCTATATGCATGTGTATATATTTTATGTATACATAGAAACACTGGAAACTGCACTATGCATTTTATCCAAAAGAGCCTCATACAGATTGCAGGCCAGAAGCATGCTGCTCTCCACATAATCTCAGAAACAGAATCTTTCTTGCTGTTTAATTTTCTTGAAATTCTATAGGCAGAAAATCCAGCAAAGAATGTGATATTGCAAAATTAAAGATTGATTCTCACTGTAAGCTGGTTCCTATCATAAATAGCTCTGTTAACCACCTTAAGCACTACCGAAATTTTAAAATAAATTATAACAGAGATCACACACTGCAAAAAGACTATACGCATATAAGCAATTGACTTCTTAACTGCACGGAACACTAATGAAAGCCAATCAGGCATTCATCCATTTTCTGATAATTAGCAGCTGTTATCTGTCAGACACTGTTTCCTACACATGCTTTCACTCAGGGTTAATATGAGAAAAGTTTGCTGAAGGCAGGACTATTTTTGGCCCAGCAACACTTAGGTTGCTATGTGCTCTCAGATTACTGGGCAGATAGGCACACAATGAAGTCAAACAGCTGATCTGCAAAACTGAGAACTCTATGTGGTTTCCTCCACTGGTGCTTGTTTGTGTATAAATATGCACATGTGCACAAACTACGGGTAAAGAAAGGTTATTTTTCTCTAGATATGCTTCTCAAAGAAAAAGGCCACATCCTGCATCCTGTTAAAACCCTCTGTCAAAATGCCATCAGAAGCCCTTAGCAATCTCTGTGAAATCGCTCCTTTAAAGTTGTGCCTGTAACAGTTTGTACCTTCTGTTGTATTTCCACTGAGTAATTTAAAGTTGATCTTAGCTAAGATAGAAGAAAAATGTGCCAGTGCTGCTGCAAACATTGCTTCTTTCAGTCAGTTGAGAATGGCAACGTGGAGAGCCTTTGATCATTGCCATCACAGCAAAGCTGTAATAGCTGCAGATACAGTATCACGTTCAGTTCAGGTCAGATGGGAGATTCTTCCAAGGTCATTGGTAAAATCTAGCCAATGCCTTCTGTATAAGGCTGGACTCAGTACCTTTCACCTCCCTCCTCTTTTTCTCTTTGCCATTGTACAGGGAATCTGGTGAAATACAAGCCAAGCTGCCTCTGCAAGTTACTTAGAAGCACCCAAACCTGAGCTCACATATTTTATGTAGCAGCTTCTTAGGCAATGAAATGCATCAATAAGCATGATGGGCTCTTGAAAGGAGGCTGTGATACAACTGATAGGTAGATCTGCAGCTTTTACCACAGTAGGTAGTATAAGAATCTCCATAAACAATAGACATAAAAATTGCAAAATATCCTTTATTAATGTTGACATAAGTTAGTTTTCTTGAACACATAACCTGTCTTATGATCAATTTTCTGCTTTAGTTATACACCATTAATGTGGATAAAAGTTCTAAATTCTGTCTCAGTTATAGCCACAGTTGCAGAAATAAATGTTTTTCTGTGCTTTCACCTCATACAAGGATCCTATGGGAGCTGCTGCCTCTGGTCTCCACACTGCATTCCCCAAAGCCTCTTCTGCTGAGAGGGCAAGAAAAACCACATGAATCACTGTCTGTTGGGAACACAGCCTGCAGTGCTACTGCACAAAGAGGGCTGACAATCAGCTCTGGTTTTCCCTGTTTGCCCTCTTCTGTTTGCTGGAATATTTGGGACAGCACAGGGCACTGATAAGATTGTTTTGCATTCTACTAAAGGTAGCTTTTTAGAGTGTGTGGGTGAAGGTAATTTGCGTGAAGACATGTCAGGAGGGCACCTTGGGTACAGAAAAGTTCAAACCTAGCCAGAGTCTGTCCCACAACATGTGAAGGGATGACCCATTCTTGTCTACCTTTCTCCTGCAGCCATTTTCCCAGTAGCAGCCTGCTGGGCACTAGCAAACAGTAACACTGAGCAACAGCTAGGCTGTCAATTACCTGGCACCCCAATCACCATGTCTTGGCTCCAAGTGACAATAGAGATGTCCCACTCCAGACACAAGGGTGGGGAAGGATGGAAACCCACTCCACTTCTCTAGTGATGACAGAGATTCTTCAGCCTGGTACATCATGCCCTTTCCAAAACCCTGGTTTGGAATGAATACAGGTATGATTCCAGTTTCTTCATAACTCCTTTGGGATGCATAGTTTGACCATGTATGCATTCCTCCTCTGGATTATATCATCCTCTTTTGCAACTGTTCTTATTTGCTTTGAGCTTTGTGATGGATTTTTAAGACTTTTTTTTTTTTTTCCAAAGATCTCAATTCAGAATGGATGTATGAAGATAAATTTTAGTACTGCTGCAGCACAGTGTTTCTTTTCTTTTTTTTTTTTCTGCAGATTAATGAGGTAAAATAAAATCAGGGAAACAACACAAGTTTCAGGTTCTCTCTTCCAATGAATCTAATCCAAGAAATGACATATGAATTAATTCAGTAAAGCCCTTTATGTTGTAACGGGACTCACCCTATCAGGAAAGTCCCTTGAATAGATCCTTTATGAAGAAGGTGAGTGAATGCTTCTGAGAGAAGACACTAATCTTCCCTTCAGAGGCACCTACCTTGGTTTTTGGTAGTGTTTGGATGTATTAGCTACCTGAATGGGACATATCACACATATCAGTTAAAACTGGAAATGCAATTATTTTGTTGAGGGTTGGAAAGGAAAATCCCAGCTTTGAAATTCTTCATTACTCAAATATATCTCTTGGGCACATCAAAAAAAAGTCTTAGTTCAGACTTGAAACAGGAGAGGAAATCCCTGAGAAGACAGAAAAGGAGAACTTGACATTTGCTTAGGACTCTACAACTGAGCTAATTCTCAGAAAAGTGCTACTGTAGTAGGAGAGCCATAGGGTTCAGCACCAGTTGCAGATTACCCAGGATAGCTGCATGGACTATATCTGTCTGCAAGTCCCTAACTTCAGGAATGTTTTGGAAATTTGCTAATAAACCCTTGCAACTTCCTTTTTTCTTTTCCTTCTCCTGCCCTTTCTAGATTTTTAAAACCTCTTCAGTATTGTTCATAGAAGTCAACAATTGAAGACAGCAGTTCCACCCTGTGAAAACCACCTTTCCTTTCTGTAGTGTTAAACAAGCCCAGTGGGAGAAAACGATTATCTTGTTACATGCTACTGCAATAAGCAAATATCAGTCATTAGGGGGAAGAAAAAAAAAAAAGATATTATAGAGTAGAAAATAGATTACCAAAAGCAGATGAGCCTAAGGGAGAAAAATACCACTTTAATCTAATGTACTCTTTAATGTCAGCCATATCCAAGTATGAAGAAAGAGTTTAGTCCCTGAACATCTTTCTAGTATATTTCACTTAAAGATATAGGAATACAAGTCCACTCAGGTATGTGCTAAACAAAGACAACAATTGAGTTAAAACCTGAAAAATCCCCGAAAGAAGAGATATATACATTTTATTTCAATGAATACACCACATATAATTTTTTTTCATTGATTATTGTCAGGGATGGGCTAGAAAACTTCTCTGACAACACAAATCTCAGAGTTGTTGGAAACATAGGAAGAACATTGATGTTATATAAGAAATTCTGGATGTTTTTGAGGAGTGAAGTATTACAAATGGAAAGAAATACAGCAATAGAAGCCCTGGCTTTGGTGTACAGAGCAACCAGCAGCTACTCAAATACCAGCACTGTCCTTCATGAGGAAAATGAAGCTGTAATAAATATAAGGCAGAATTATGTTAGTTGGAACAGCAGTGGGGAAAAGCAACCCACTTGGTTTTGAGAAGAGTAGATCATTCTATGAAAGGAATTACACAATATGGTTGCCTGCAAGAACAGGGGCTGGTGTTCCAGGAAGCCTGGATCTGCTTGTGGAAGTCTAGGTACAGACAAGATCAAGAAGACAAACACTGCTTAGGTTACTGAAAATACACCTTGCAGCAATATGTGAATTATTATGTTTGCAGTAGCCTGAAAACTATTATTTGTTCAGCTTTTTCATGAAATCAGGAAGCAAGGCCTCAAAGAGCCTTCTTTTTATCTGTACACAGCAGCTTTCTTTCATTTTCTATAATCATTGAGAAGCTTTACCAGAAATTAATTAGAACGTCTAAAAACGGGGCGGGGGAATATTTGCTTGCTCTGTTCATGACTGGATAAAGGAAAAAAGGATACTGGATAAAGGAAAAAAGGATACTGGATAAAGGAAAAAGGAAAAAAAGGATACTGGTGAGATAGGGTGGTAAAAGGATCACCAACAGGCCTGAAATTAGAAGCAGTGGGCACTGGTATGGCAAACACAGTTTATCGCAAAGCTGTACACTTCCAAGCCTGACCTGGTGACAAAGTCAATGTTATGGCAGAAGATCTGCGTGGCATCTGCTGTAGAGGGGTGTACCACTTCTCAGATTAAGTGCTGCCTGGCAATATACAGTCAAGTCTTGTGACATATCCTCAAAAGGGACATACCAATTACCTTAATGGAAAGAAAACAATTTGCATACATGATTGAATTTTCATGCCATCTGTATAAAGGGCCTGGGAAGTCTGACATGACTCCTGGGTAGCTTCTTTTTTAGAAGACTGCTGAATAAGTTATCAGACAGGCAACTACCCTTAGGCCAGTGCATTGGGCTGAGGGAATAGGTAAACAGAAAGAAAGAGTGAAGGAATAAAGTGCATGAGAGACAGAGCAGTTGCTTGTAAAATACTGTCCCGCTTCCAGGCAAATACATTTTCTGGTGTCTTAAATTCTTTCCTGTAGTAACAGACTGAGGGCTGTACTGAACTTTAAAGGCCTTCATTGGTTGCTAAGCTATGCTGAGACCAACCACAGTGCAGCTATTCAATAAAGATACTTCATTATTTTGTTACTAGACTGCTTAGCATCTCAGTACCAGAAAGAAACAAAAAGCCCCAAAGACCAAGCACAAATTAGACCTGTTAATCGTTAAAGACAGTTGAACTTTCTGAATATTTTGAGAGAGATTTCTTTCTACCTGATACTAGTAGAGATTGGCACTTACAAGAGTCACTTGTATAAATAAGCATTTGATTGGGTTTTTCTTGTAAATGAAGGGTTTTTTTCATAACCATATCAAGCTCAGTCACATAGAATTAGCTGGCATTTGTTCATTCCTGAGGATTTGCCCTTCTTTGCAAAGATATTCCTGCTCTAAGTTACTACATAGTGGCCATATAGAAGGAGACAAGAGTTTGTGTAGGGGAAGGGGGGATGCTGGTACACTGGAGTGCCTGCAGCCAGTTGGGAGGTGACATACATTTAAAAGGACTATGTCTGCAGCAAAAAGAGTTCTTTTCTTCAACAGTTTTGTTCAAACTGCAAAACAGAATGGAATACTCAATGTTTTATGTTAAATAGTATGACTCATGGTTGCACCATATCAGAACTGCTTTGATTTAAATGCAGTCTCTCTCCCA